>NW_005054300.1:10118567-10170716 GCF_000277835.1 Geospiza fortis
TTTGAGCAGAGGGCAGCCTGGCTCAGCCCCTCAAGCTGAACAGTGCTAATGATGCTGAGATGATTTTTTTTGCCTTTTCTTTTACATACCTTTTATGCAATTTTTATGTATCCTCAGTATTCTTAGCATGCATACTTGTAATTCCTTAAGCCTGATAACTTAGCATAGCCCTAGTAATTTATTAAGCCAGGAGACCAAACATCCTAAGGGTCTCGTAGTAGGAGGCTGGAAAACCCTACGGTATCTTGGGAAACCAAGGTCCTGTCTAGAACATACCCAGTAAACTACAGATTCAGCCCATCCAGGGGGAATTCATTGAATGGGGAAATATCACACCATTCATCCAGGCCTCCCACTGGGGCGCCCCTGTGAGATATGCAAATTTATAAGGTCTATAAATTGTATACGTGATCTGTCATGTGTGGGCATTGTGGCACATCCCACCTTGGTTAAATGGTGCACCATAAGGATCCTTATTAAAATACCAAGGCAAAAACCCCTTATCCCTTAATCATGTCTAGCTCTCAGTTTTTTAAAACCAGGAAAAGACATCACTAATTGCATGCAACCTAGTCCATAAGCTAAGAGTCACTATTTTACTTTTAGATACAGTTGGTCTAGTTTTTCTAAAAAATCATCTCTATGATTCTGTTACTTCTGCCATTTTGTGACCATAGACACAAAAACATGGTGTGCCTAGTACGAGGCTTTCCTGTACTGATTTCCTGTATTGATTTCACACAGGGTTTCCTTTTCTGTTTTGACAGATGCTGGTGTATTCCTTAGGAATGACCCTCTATTGGTCAGCAGATTACCAGGTTCCTCCAAACCAGGCCAGTAACACAAACATTTTTGTTTTCATTTATTCTGGTAGGTTTAAAGAATGAGAGGCATAGTCTTAAGTATCACTAAGAGGGGCTTTATGTTTTGGACCACTAGAAAAGAATTTAAGAGCTTGTGTCAAGGTCAATCTTCACCAAAAATATCAGTTCACACAAATCAGGGAATTTAGTTGGAGCTCATCTTTCCTTTCTTTTTTACCCCCCCTGTTTCTTCAAAAACCAGCAAGGTGGTTGAATCTTATCCTTGGAGGTATTTAAAAGATGTGTAGTTGTGGCACTTACGGACATGACTTAGTGGTGGACTTGCCAGTGCTAGGTTTATGATTGCACAAAATGATATTAAAGGTCTTTTTCAACCTAAATTATTCCATGATTCTATTATTCAAAGATAGACAGGACTAAAAAAAACCATCATGTTGGCATGTTGGCATGTGCTGTGCACATTTATGTGCTTTTTCAAAAATGGGATGGAAGAATAAAACTAAATAACTCCCCTTATTTCTGAGCAAATTCTATCAGTACCTCTGCAAGCTGAAATTATAAGTTTCTTGCTTACCTAGAATCCTTTGAAAGACTTGCAACATACATTTTTCTTCATTTCTATATTGATGCTTTTGGTTGCTTGTTCTCAATTTGGAGAGCACAGATTTCTAGTAGATATAACCTCCCCTTCACATTCTAAGAGAAAAAGCTTTATAAACTAAATGGCCTTAAAATATAAGTATCTGGTCTCTATGACAACAGTTGTGGCTGGTAAAACTCCTCACTTTTTGAAGCTAATGCTACCACATACCTTACTTCCATGAATCTTTGATTCACAGTCTAATTAACAAAGCTCTGGAGCAAACTGAACTGTCTGTCACCAAGAAGCCCCTAATTGGGCCTACAATCATTCTTGGAGATGTCAATTCCCTCCAAGGCTATCCTGGATCCCACTAAAGGTTCATTCAATGCTGTTATGCTGCTTGTCTGGAATTCTCCCAAAGTCTAAAGGAATTCAGTGCATGTTTCTCACCCAGGCTTACAGGAAGGCTTACAGAAATTCCTGATCCCAGTTTACATAGGATTTCAGTCCCCTGGGAGATGTCATTTAACAGTACCCCTATTTTGACTCAGTCCCTCCAGCTGAGTGACCAACTACATACACTCTTGCTGACACTGTGCGAAGATCTGCCACACAGAAGACTTTCTCCTGAATCCATTCTGGAAGCATGTGAAACACATCAGAAGGAATCTGCTTCCTTACCAGCAAAATTCTACATAAAGAGAATGGTTCAGTTTGCAGTGGGAAGTGTCAGTGAGGTAAGTACTACTCTCATGCTCCAGTCATCTCCTTTTCTGCAGTGAGAGAGGTGCCCAGCAACATGAGAGACAGGTGAGTGACTGCCAAAATTAATGTTTGTAGGGATTAAGGAAGTGAGATTTGGTTCTAAACTTCTAGGCAGGAAATTGCGTGGGCACATGTACAAGCAAATAAAGCAATGAAGCTGGCTTACACACCACTTCTACACTCCTGGGAAGTGATTGAGCTTTTATATTTACAGTATCTTAATTTCTTTAGTTAGTACTGAAGCAATCATGACCTTTACAAAGACCTCATATTGGCCAAAGTAAAGGACTCTACACAACAGTAAAAATTTCTCCATTGACATTCTGGTTTCAGGCTTTCTTGATGAAATTCAAAGAAATCTCATTTACATCATGTTGGGAAATTAGGTCATTGTCCTGAGTGGAACTGAATATTTGCTGTGCAATCAAGCCTGACCACATGAGGTCTTTAAAAAATGAGCACATAAGTTTTTTCAAAATTTGAAATATCAAAAACCATTTTTGTTGACAAGCCGAATGACAACAGAAGAAAACACATCAGATTTTTTTTTGTTTCAATCAGTATTCATTAAGACTCTGAGACAATTTTTTCCCTTGCACTCTTTCTTACTCTCTTTGCTACTTCAACAAAGGGTGTCCACTACTAAACTTAGTTAGCATGAGAGCATGGAACCAACATACTCAGTCCTGCTTTGTGTTACTCTGAGAAAATGAAGTTGCTTATCCAAAGCAGATCTGCAGCCTCTGACAGCCAGAGGGCAAGGATCACTTCACTTTGAGAGTCTGAAGTTCACCTATCATATGACAGTGACTTTGAATATTACTGCCTTCTAGACAGAGCAGGTGGTCACTGAAGACAGCACAGCCTCTCAGCTGAACAGAAGTCATGTCATAAGGAAAAGACTGCATGAAAAGATATTGGACACCTCAACACTGGCATCCCAGATGAATTTTCACCAAGGTAAAGAAAGATTTATAATCTGAACTCTCTAATAAGGATACAGACAGCCTTTTCTGTGTCTTTCCCAAAGCAGATGGATTGTTTAATTTCATGCTGTGGTGATTACATGTAGTGTTAGATAGGATAGTTATTGCTGTACATATAAATTACTTCATAATGGAAAGACTCTGAGGCAAGTCAGTGAGGTTTCTTTTCCTTATTTCCACAAAGGACAGTAGTCTCAGGGCTGTGAAGCAATGATAACAAATCAGCTTGCACAGATTTGACTCTTAAAGCACTTTGCATAAAACCTGTGCATATAAAACTCCTCTACTTTCAAAACTGCTTTTGTACTTTGCATACTCCAGTGTATTTTTGAAGGTGGGGTTCTGAGAGGTTATCCTCCTGCCATTAAGGAATATATATTCATCTCTCTTATTTGATTATTCAAGCAAAAATTTGTGGGTTTTGTTTGTTTTTTTTAATTTTAGTTTAATTTTCTATTCAGAAGATGTTTTATAAATTCACACATGAATTGCTGGAGTGATTTCAAGACAAGGCCAAATCCTGCTCACTATATAAGTAAAACAGTATATACCAATTTTTAATTTAATTTGACTAAGATCAAGATTTATTATCCCTCAGAGTAATTCTATAACTCCATAAGTAATTCCCTCTTTTTCCTAGTGTCCACACTGTACTGTTCACTTTGACAGTGATCTCTGATTTTGGAGCAAGGGGAAAGCTGGCCCAAGCTATACAGGATTTTTTTTAATATGCTCAGCATTAGGCATATGAACAATACAATTCCTATTCAGCAAATCACACATATGATCCATGAAATCAGCTAGAATCAAACACAGATTTAAATACATCTGGAACATTTCTATTAGGTATTATTGTTTATAAGAAAAGGGGATTCTTTTGGAAACATACAGCCAAACTATGCCTCAAGCCATATTGGTTCACTTACTCAAGAACTGACCTTGTAGATTCACACTTGCAAAAGTAGATAGAAATTCAGCTGCTGCCAAAAGGGATAGCCCCATTTTCAACCCCATATTAGCCACAAATTCCTGCTAGTTTCCTTACACTGGTTCTAGGGATAATGTATCTGGTGTGATCTCTGTGTTTGCCCATGATTCAGGTCACTTGACTTACACTTGCCAAAGGACTTCAATGAATTAGGGTGTCAATTATATTGAAAATATGTGAGCTGCACTTTGCAAGACAGCATTCTGTTTCTTCCCTTTTTTTAAACTAAAATTATGTTTCAGAGATTCTGTAAAAGGACAAGAGAGATTGCAAACAAAGTAAAGTCAGTGTGCAAGAAAAATACAATGAATTATAATCAAAGTATATGATTCACCACATTTCCTTCCTGTTTCCAGACAAAGGGCCCAGACTAATGAACTATAGTCAGTCAACAGAAGATTACAGACAACTCTCTGTGGATTATAGTGACTCTAATAGTATTTCTGAAAGTACATCTTTGATACTGTCTAACCGAGGACACAGGAGAGGTAAGATTCTTAAAAAAGATTATGTTTGTGAATTATGTATTCATCTCTTTTGTCCCCTGAAATGTGGGACTGACCATGTACCAGGTGATAGATACTCCTATGCAACTTGTGGTTACGTGACTTGGGAGGTATATTTGTGCTAAATTGTAGAGAAGAAAATACTTTTATATTAGATTCTTTTTCACTTGTGTCCTACAATAAAGCTATATATTTCCTGGTTACCATGTAGCCCCATCAGATCTCTCTTGCTTCATGCCCCCTTTGCCAGGTAAAGCTGCTCAGCAGGTCACAAAGTTTGACATTATGTTTTTCGCACATGGGGTCTTGACACAGAAAAGGTGGAGCTACCCCTCAAATGCAATGTGGTGGGCAATGTCAAGATGTCAGCTCCAAAAACAGTTGAATCTATAAATAATACCTAAGAGTGAATGTTCTATGAGGACATAATTCAGAGAGAAATTAGGCACATCCTGGGGAAAAAACCCATCATGTCTTAGCCTCTCACCCTAAGCCCTCAGCCCAAGGATGAGGAAAGTGAGGTCACTCCTGTTAATGCTCTCCTCCTGCAAGGTGCTTTTCTGAAGCTCCAGAATTGCAATCAATATCAGCAGCAATAAAAACCTGGGACTGCAGCTGCTCCATGAGTGACACATACGTGTGAGTCACATACACAGTCACACACAGGGAAGGTAAACTCAGAACAGAAATCTGAAGACGTTTAGGTCATAAACTTGACAAAGGCTCATTCCAGTGACTTTGTGCATATCTCAGTCTCCACTGAAACACTGGTAGCTGTGCATACTCAGGATTTTGTAAGACAGGATTCTAAAAATACATGAGTAAACACAGAATGTGAGAGCTTGTTTGTCACAGACATTCTTTCATGACATAATGTATTTTAAAAAAAATCATTCTTCTATGAAAAGAAATATTACCATCTAGTAGAGCACCATCATCAAAGGAGATAAATATCTCTATCAAGACTGTACATTAGGAGCTCATTTAAGATATAAATCTACAGCATCAACTTCTTTGAAGAATACATGTTAATTTAATGTCAGGCGTGTGTTGGATTTGTGATCAAAGCATGGCAGTCTGGCCACTGAAAGTAGCCAAGCTGTCCCACTGCTATAACAGCTGATATAGAAAGACTAAGGGGAATTTTATGATCTTGTCAAAATATATTTATGCAATTATATTAAAACCACAGTGCAAGCAGAGAATTTTGTGAGGTTTTCTCGTTAAAAAGCATGTTGCAGGATTGAATCTTAACTTTGGTAACTAGCTTATCTCAAATCTCACATTTTGTCACTACCATCTGCAGCTTGAAAACTCCCCACATGTTTATGCTTATTTTAGCAATGGGAGTGTAGATTTTCCAAGTTTCACAATTGCAGTTGGTTAGTTGGTACACTAGAATTCAGTGTCACGTTTTCATGTTGGAATTTAGAGTGACGTCTCAGGGTGTAGTGCATGAATGTTTCATCAAAATTATTCCACTTCCATGATAACCTTCCACACAGCTTATCTTACCACCTCTATCATCCTACTTATGTAATAGTTTGATATGCAATTCTTCAAATAAGATCAATGAAATGATCCAGGTGAACAAAAATTTAACCTTCTCACCCTTCCCTAAAGATTTCAAACATCTCTGCTGATACAAGAAACATTCATAGAACCACCACTTGAATAACCCTCTCTGGTTCTCCCTCTAAATTTCAACCTTCATGTATTTGGACAAAGCAACACCTGTCCATTCTGTAGCAAGAGAGATGACTGAAGGTGAAAAATAATGCAATCCTTATTTGCTAAGACGCCACAAACCATCCACTACTCCTACGATGTTTTTATGTTGTAAAAACATTCACAATATATTTAACATAGAAAGTAACCAGGGGAATAGACACAATCATTTTCATTTCATTGATTTTATATTCAGCTCTGATTAAGCCAGAGAAGTTTCATGCCTTTTTCTGCCCATTTTATGCCTGAAAATAGAAGAACAAAAATTGGGCATAATTTATGAAGAGAAAAAGCTGATTCACAAATTACCCCCATAGAGATGGAAATGACAGCTATTGTACCTACACAGCTGTTTTCCAAATTACATTCACATAAAGGGTTATGAAGAGGAAGTAACAATAACTAGGGAACTGGGAATACTGCTGGTGTAGTATTCACTAATCCTATTAAATAGCCATTTACCATGTCCAAGCAAGGACACAAGAGAGGAAGCTGCCAGTCTAAATTTCTTCCCTGTTGTAATTGTCCCAACATCTGATGCTGAGTGCTGCTACTGTCGCTTGATTCCTTTATTTATTGCAGGAAGAGTTCCAGAGACACACAGATCATGTGACACCACACTTAGTGGGTCAAGGACAGAAAGTAGCTACAAGCTCTTCATAAACAGGTAAGCTCAATTCAGATTCTACAAGATGGAAACTGTTTTATAAGCAAGTGAAGCCAGCAACTAGTGTGGCAATGCCAGTATCAGAAAATGCCTGAATTGCCAACTGAGGCTGTTTTGATAATGGATACCATTTATATAGAATAAATAACTTAATAAATACATAAAAAAATTCTATTGTGTAGAATAAATAAATAAATAATGTTCACCTAGACTTGTTTTGGTTCCAAGTGGAACAGTCCAAAAGCTCTAGTGAATGGAACTTGGGCCCTGAACAATCCATACAAAACAAATTCAGGATTTCTACATTTACTCTGTACCACTGTGTCCTGCCAGATGCCACAGGCCCCCCAGAACAGTGGCCCCCAGCTGTGTCTGCACCAGGCAGGGAAGCAGCACTAGACCTCTGTGACTGAAACAGCTGGGAAGCTGCTCCACAGAGACTGTGAAAGGATGGATTTGATGATCTTAGAGGTCTTTTCTAACCTTACTAATTATATAATTTATGAAAGGAAAAATTTGTTGAGAAGGTATGAATAGTCATCACTTTCTGTGTCAAGGCATTCTGTCAGAGTCCTTATTTGTCCACATTCAGATTTTGGATGTGGTCTTGCCTTGCTGTCACATTAAAGTTCTGTCACACCTTAAGTGTCCTGGAGTGGTTATGTCAGACCATGTATGTAATGTATAATTTTCATTTGCATTTCCACCTCAGTGCTTATACTGATTTTTCTCACTTGTGTCAGTCATATCCAGCCCTGCACCACCACTGTACTGGAGAGTTGCAGGTAACCCAGGGTCACAAGCAGTAAAGACCTCTGCTCTGTCATGAGGATTAGCCTCATTTGAGCCATGGCATGGACAGCAGCCCTGTAGACATTGACAAAGAAAACTGAGGATTGTACAACTGATACTAACTCCTTTTCAAAAGCCAGGGAAACACCCCTGCTGCCAAACAAGAGTTTTCTAGACTGGATGTTAGCACAGTGCAGCTACAATCATGGCTGCTTCCAAAGGAAGAAGAGATGTAAGTACTGTCAGCCTCTAGGCACCACAAAGACCAGAATCCCATAGTTAAGCACCATGTAATCCCTGCAGACATCCCATTTAAATTGGGTTCTTGACCCAGTTAAACAGGAGTTTCTTCTTTTAACCATGACACAAGTAATTCAGGCCCACAGGAAATGCTCAATTTAGATCAACTCCCAATTAAATGTGTCCCAAGTAAACAGTTTGAACTTCCTGATAAATCAGCCATGATAATCTTGGTGATATGAGATATCCCGGTACACCTGTAAAACTGTAACAAGAGATTGCAGGATAGTGGCTGCTTTTGTCAAGAAAGAAGTCTCTGTCTGCTTGTCTAACTACACACACACACACACACACACACACACACACACACATATTTATACATGTGGTCGCCAGCATCTATATATGCTCACGTGGAAAACACCATTACTTTCTACATTAAAACTATAGTACAAAGACAGCTTTCTGATCTGAGATTTCACACACCTTTTTCTTAATTAAACTGAAAATTCCCTCGGTTCCCTAGGACATTAATTTATCCTAATGAATAATTTAATTCCCATTCATGGAAAATTCCGAATAATGTAACAACAAATGTTAAGGTTTTCTGAAGCTTTTTTCTTGAGAAAATAATAAATGAGGAATTCGCTTCATCCTGTAGAATTCCCAGAAAGGAATGGGGCTACAGTCTTTGCCTGTTGGCTTCACCAAAGTTAAACCAGCTGGATCTGGCTCACCAAATGAAGAAAAGAAACAAACCTGACTCTATTGAATCAAAGCAGAGTTAAGATTTATGTGTAAAGGGCACCAGTAATATTACTCCTGTTAAATTATTTCTCTTTTTCTCTAAAGAAACATTAAGGAGCTTATAGCAGACATTTCCCTGGACTTCATAGTATTCCAGTAGTTACTGTACCTTAAGCTCTCTGTCCCCAGGTCACTGTTGTGCTGATTGCATGTTATATATTTTCCTCACTATGACATTTCCCTCGGAGGTCGGTGAGTGCTGTAGAAGAAATCCCAGCTGGAACTCAGAGGAACGGCCGACAGAACCTGCTGAGCTTGGGCTCCACCTTCTCCGTGTCCACAAAGGACTACTCAGCAGCTGCTGCATCACAGAAATGTTTCTTCCACAGGAAGGAAAAGGTGAATGATGAAAAACACATAAGCTGATTTCAAAATGTAAATATCACTAAAGAGAAGCCTCTCATCTAATTTTTGTTTGACAGTGATGTGCATAATAACTACTGACTCACCTTATTAGATGAGTATTCTAGATTGACAGACTCCAAATTAGGCATAATCCAGTTGTGCTGTCAGAACTGAAGGCAGTGAAAGCAATTGTCCATAAGTACTATGCAAAAGCTCATAACTGAACCCTCTCTGACCTACATATGTGATTTCTGCCAGCATCAAACACCATATGGACTGTTTTCACCAACCACTTTGACAGCAGCTTCAGAACAGCAAAAAAATTTACAGGGACACTTTACCCAAATGTCTGCCAGCCAATGATGCTCAAAGGACTTAAATTTTTTTTACAGTGCATGTCTGGACAGAAAGCATAGGCTGGCAGTGAATGTGCCCAGACGGTAATTCTCCTAATTGACTTGCTAAGTTGTGGTAGGACTCTGTTAAATGGAAAGGATAATGTTTCTTTAAAAGGTTGTTTTGCAATCTCTTCTGGATTGGAAAAATTCAGAAATAACTGAATCACAGAAAACTCCACCATGATCCTTCATATGGAGTTTTCTGTTGTGGAGCAAGAAGGGACAGGTTTCAGGCTGATGAGGCCTTTCATCTCCTCCTAGTTCAGAACCTCAACAGTGACCAGTGACAAATATTTGGTCAAGGGCTTCAGCTAGATACTGTGGAAAATTATATTTTCTCATATAAATTTTGTATTAAATTTTCTTATTATGGTTTTTGTGGGGATAATAACAGCCTTTCACAGGAGTTCAGCAGCTGTTACAAAACAGTGTTAGTCCCTCTTTAATGTGATACAAAACTGCATTATCTGTTGGTAGGACTGTACTATTATTAATTTTTTTTTTAAAGTATCTAAATGGGTCAAGTTACTAAGTCATGGTGAACAGCTGAAAGGACTCATTACTTGAAGACATTTAATTATTTCTGTCTGCTTAAGGGATCTAAAAGCATAGATGTATCTGATGAAAACCCAATATATAAAATTAGTTGAGGTGGATACTCAGCAAGAAAAAAAGACCCTAAAACTATAATAGTTTTAAAACTTAAAACTTGAAGTTATTTGAAATTGAAACAAAAAAATACAATGTTTACTAATAAGAACCATCAGTCAGCCTTTATTATGGGAAAAAAGCAGCTCTGCATTCCAGTTTAGTTCCTAGAGAGGCTGGGTTTACTCAATCACAGCAGTGTGTATGTATGTGTTTACATGTCTGTGACTGTCCTCAGAGAATTTGGGAATCAAATGAGAAAAGGTCACAGGGTAAATTAAGTTTCTATAAGTGTCATAAAAATAGGTGCCTTCCAAAGCAAATGGATCTTGCTTAAGTGCCTTTACAGAAGAAAAGGCTTCAGCATGAGCTCACCTCTACTTAGACCCTGGAGAGTCTACACAGGAGAGACCTCAAACAGAGAGAAGTCATCAGTCCGCATTTGCACCTTATTAGACACTGAAGTTAATTAGGTCCAGCATATAGATCAATAGAAATGGGTTTCATTGATACTTGTGTTTAGGATCTTCATTCCATTAAGAAGACTTACTAAATTTCTAAATTGCCTCCTTGCAGTTTTCAGGTCCAGAATTTGTTATTTTGTCTAGTGAACCACCAGTGACCTTACAGCTGCCTGGATCAATTGTGGTAAGAATGAACATTAAGAATCTAGAACTAATCCAGTGACATTTTAGTCAGGGTTCTTTGTAAGTAGCACGTGAGTCTCAAGCTAGTATTTTCTCCATGTCCTCCTCTCAAAACTAGTTAGGGCTCCTGCAGACGTATTGAGACTTGAAAGGATGTGCTTTAATTCCTAGTGCTATTTAGTTATTTCTGTTGGTGCAAAAAAAGCTTAATTTATCCTTCTCGGCTAAGAATGCTCACTTTAGCCCTAGACCTATGAGACAAAGACTGTACAGCAAATCTGCAATATGGCATCTAGTTCCAATGTATGGGACTTCTCCAGCTTGCAAGCACATCCTTTACTTTTCATTAAGATAAGGTAGAAAGTTGACAGAGACAGCAGTAAAAATGAGAGCAAAGCAAATTTGGAATTAGCCCCAAATCTATAGTAACCCTGGTGACTGGAGAATTTGAGTATGCTCAGCTGTTTTGTTGTGATTCTTTGGGTTTTAAGAAAATTAGAAATGTTTGTGATATTAATTTAATGAGAAGGGAGGCAGAGAATAGCATGGTGTTGTGACCAATTCCATCAGGTTGCATAGAGGCAGGCTACTTGTGGGCCTCAGTAATAAAATGCTGTGGAACTTGCATTGCTTGTACTTGGCACTCATTCTTCATTCTTTCTTACATGTTCTTAGACTAAAAAAGGGAAATCCTATTTGTCCCAAAGGGATCTCAATGTGATTCTACTCAATGGGCAGTGCCTTGAGGTGCAATGTGACATCAAGACCAAGGCAAGAGATGTTTTCAACACTGTGGTGGCGTATGCAAACTTGGTGGAACATTTCTACTTCGGCTTGGCTTACCTGAAAGGTAATGAGACAGTTAAGTACAGCTCTGTCCCTCAGTGCCTCTGTAGTCACTTTATCAATGAATTCCAGTAAGAATTCATCAAAGAATCATTCATCAAGAATTCATTCAAAGATCCTTTAAGATCCTTAGCTAGAAGCAGATACAAAGCTTGTGCAGCAGTAAGGTATGTTGGTTTGAACTGCACTGCACTGATGTAAAGCATGTCTGCCCTAGGACTGTGCATCAGCATAGCCATACAACATTTACTGGCTGATACTCCCAGGCAGAAGTGGCTGTGTCTCAGCCTTGCACTCAAATAATACTGAGCCATGCAGCTCCAGCAGAAATTCCAGGAAGCATTGCAGTGGGAAAGGTTGCCTGTGTTTATTCCTAGATATAAGTGGGATAGAGGTTCAGCTGTGTCATCTACCAGACCCACATCTCCCTAGTCCCCTTCTGATGGCAGGCACAGCTGAGGCACTGGGAAAGAGCACACCTTGTGTGTAGGGCATGAGGATTACAAAGGGGTGCAGAACCTGAGTGGTGGGAAGAATGCAAGGCCCATGAATCCTTGAGTGATTTCTCAGGTACCATACTAATCCAGCATCTAACATTTGTAATCCAGAATTACATACTGTCCTAAGTTCTACATCAAAGGAGCAATAAGTTAAATCATGACACAGAAAAGTAAATCTCAGCTGACATCCCAAATCCATTTTATTTTTTATTGCTAGTGATGCACTCTATGAAGACAGCAGAACTAAGCTGCTGAAGTATATCCAGGTTTATCACAGAACCCAAAATTCTCATTTCAGGTAAAGAATTCTTCTTTTTGGATGAGGACACCAAACTCTACAAAGTGGCCCCAGATGGCTGGAATGACCAATCCAAGAAGAAAATGTCAATCATTAATTTCACTCTCTTTATAAGGATAAAATTCTTTGTCAACCACTTTAATGTTATTCAGTAAGTGCAAAATTCTGCTGACTGGAGGAAAACCAGTAGCATTTAGGGATAACATCCAAAGCTCCCCCTGAGTTCCTAAACCCTTTTCTATTCCAGGCATGGCTTGACAAGGCATCAGTTTTACCTGCAGCTTCGTAAAGATATTTTGGAGGAGCGATTATATTGCAGTGATGAGACTGCCCTGAAACTCGGCGCTTTGGCTTTACAGGCAGAGCTTGGCAATTATGCTTCTGAGGTGTGCAGAAATAATACAGTATTTCTCAGAGGTCTCTCTCTACAACTTTTGCAGCTTTTCTTTGTCACATAGAGTTTAAAGAAGAAATGTGAATAGCAGAGAACCTCAGTTAAGTCCTCCAGCTAAGTCCTTCAGAATTAATTTTAAGAATTACAAAATATTCCTGATTATGGAGTAGTAATGAGCCAGGTGAATTTACCAGGAAATATGGCAGAATGATGAGAGAGTCTAGGTCCTTCATAATTGATAATATATCCTAGAAACTCCAGAAAATCTGTAGAAGGTTTCAACACTGGCCCAGCTTAGATGCGCAGAGGGGCTTAAAGAGATCAGTAAACAGGGAAGAGAAAAGCAAAGACACACTTCAGAATTCACAGCTATCTTATGTGTAGGCTCAGATCCACAAGCTGCAAAGACAGGGAGGTCTCTGCATATCTGAACTAGCTGTCCTAGTTTTCAAGTGTATTTATGTTGGCTTCCATATTTTCAGCTATGTAAATCAGAGTAGCTCTGTTAAATGAACTTTGAGTGGTCTCATCCATGTGGTCAGATCTACTATGGCAAGGGGTCCCCCACTGTAGGTTGTACTGATGCAGCTGTAGCTGTCAGCTCTAAGAGCAGGACACACCTGCAGGCCCAGCTCCTTTCTCCCCTCTGCCCAAAGAAGTTCGAGCAGCTGCCTGAGCACAGGGCAAGAGGCAATTCAGCTGTCAGGGCACTGCATGCTGTTCCAACTTTCCTTTGGGAAATGGCAGCAGGGTGACTTTTGCATATGGGTCACCCTGGAAATGAAATGCAATGAATAAGAAAAGTCAAGAAAGAACAAAAGGCACCTGTCTTTCTGTTTTTCAATTTTTTTGCCCACCAGATGCATGGAAAGAGCTATTTTCGTGTTGAAGACTACGTCCCAGCCAGTCGAATAGAGAAAATGACCCTGGCATACGTACAGCGAGAGCTTGCTAAATTACATCGTATGAATCGCTCCCTATTTGAGGATGAAGCTGAACTAGAGTTTTTAAAGGTAACATTAGTTTTGAGGTAGAAAGCCCCTCTCTATTTACCGTTGTCTATTTTCTTCTTGCCTGACACAGTGGATTTTAGATATGGTGAAAAAATTTGAATAGTCAACAAAAACCTCAGAATTTCATTCTACTGTAGATACTGTCACTTATAACTGAGAGTTTTTATAGCATGCTTTGGTGTATTTGCAGCTTTCTAAGGTTTGATGTAAATTTTTGGCATTTTACCAATGTCTGGGCTCCAGAAGATTATAAAACATGAGAATAAGCACTTTTTTGACTTCTGAAATTACAGCAGCTGTTCAGCCACTTCCTAAACATGTAGCAATTGTTTGTTTAAAAGTATCTGTGAGCCCTGGAAGTGAGGAAGGAGTTATCTGAAGTATTTTCTCACTTGACTATTTCTCTAGGTCTCTAAAGTGTCACGATGATGTGGCATTTAACTTTTTTCCTGCTAATTTCTCTTTCTCCCCAAACCTCTTTGCTTTCCATCAAATGAAAAATATCAGGGATTAGATAATGGATAAATACCAGTAGTCATTTTGCTGCAGTGCCACATGCTGGTATTTATAGCATCATCTTAGTTTAGTTGCTATTTAATTATATTAGTTCCTCATCTAACACTGTCAGTGCAATTGAAGAAATAGATTGAAGCTTAGCCTTAATGACAGTCCCATCATGTGTGGCAAATCCAATGAAGAAAAAGCAGCTTTTGTTAGTATCTGTTTCAATGAATAAGTCTGTAGAAGGAGCCAACTCATCAGAGAAAGTGAGAAAGACAGAGCCCATGGCTAGAACATGTAAATTCCAAATATGTAAGGGATTAAAATTAAAACCCAGATTCAGCTAGTGATTATAGATGCCCCAGTTTTCAAGACCTGAACGTTTGTACTTTGGTTACTTTCTGAGAAAACAGATCTTCTTAAAGTGTTTTATTTTGGTCACTGAAAATCTCTGTTCACAATTGAAAAGTCATTTGAGGATTCTACATTAGCTTCCCAGAAAGAAAATATAAGCTTTTAGGATAAACTCACATTGGTCTGCAGATCAGACAGTAAATCCTAGTCATATTCCACAGTTCTGTAACGTGTCTGAGTCACATTTTAACACTTTTGTGGCCAAGTACAGGAGGTAGAAAGACAAGCATGAACACCCAGAATCTCTGGGTGAGTTTCTCAGAATACGCCCTGCATGGTTAGATGGCAGGGGCAGACACTAGCTCCTCAGACACTCAAAAGCATTTTCTCCTCTATCTACCTTTCTTCCCATGGATCTTTTTGAGTAAGGCATGGTAAAAGCACTTTTTCTCTACAAGGTGACTCAGCAACTTCCTGAATATGGAGTGTTATTCTATCGTGTGTCCCAAGAGAAGAAAGGGACAGAAGGGGACATCATCCTGGGAATCTGTGCCAAAGGCATCATCGTCTATGAGAACAAAAATCACACAAGAATTGCCAGTTTAAGATTTCAGTGGCGTGAAACAGAGAGAATTTCAGCTCACGTGAGTTGGAACTAACTGAATCTCTTCTCTTCTCTACTGGTTTACTGCCTTCCTGTCGCTTTGATAAATTAATTGCATTCAGAGCAAGAATTAGATTCACTTTATATGGGCAAGTTCTTTCTGAAAAGAGTTTAAAATCAAAGCTGGATCTGGATGTGTATATGAACATACTGAGTTCTTTGTGAAGTATAGTTCTGCAGTATTTATGCCAAGGCCAAAGACAAATTACCATAAAACTGGATAATCTGGTGCTGACTATTACAGAGACTATGCCAAATCTCTCCACAGCATATTCCATATCCATTCCTCTCTTTTTTTTTACTGCTCTTTTCTTCTGTTTTTCTGCCTACATCAGGTCATGGGATGATGTCTTCCACTTTCCAGATCTCATCATTTCCACCCTCATCTCTTAGTATATTGAAGACTGCTAACTAGTATTGGGGATAAGATTGTGACCCATTTCTAAATGGGATTTTGACATTAGAGGTATATCAATGTACTGTTGTACAGTTTAGGTGTCAAACTGGATCACACATTTCCCAGCTTGTTTGCTCTCCAAAAATGGTCCTTCTCCCCCTTAAAGATATGTTCCTTTTCATATTAAATTTGTTTAATAATTTTAACATCTGTAGGGCCAAATTTTGCAGTTTTAGCAACCTCCTATCACTGCATTCAATGTCCTAAGGTTCTTGACTTTTGACATAGAAGAATTATGATCCCAGTGACAAATACTTGGCTTACAAGTGCTGAATTTACAACAGGCATTTACTGAAAACAAAAGGGATGCAGTCAGGCATAAATACAACTGAACAAACCAACAAGATTATATAAATGAACTGTCAGTGCCTCAGTGTGATGACTGATATATAAAGCAACCTGTGCTTTTTTTTCCTCTTCAGAGAAAAAAATTCATGATTGAAAGCAGCTTCAGTGGTAAGAAACACACCTTCATTACTGATACAGCAAAGACATGTAAATACCTACTGGACCTCTGCTCTGCCCAGCACAAATTCAATGCACAGATGAATTCTAGGCAACTTCGTCAAACTTCATCAGGTATCTTTTAAGCTCATGTTTATGCTAGTCTGTATCAAGCCGAGTTTTTGTTTTTTCAATGTGTCTGCAATTTCCTGCTGTCTCTCCATCCTCCAAGTCCCCTCTTGAGCCTACTCAATGAGAACCTAAATACATTGGTATCTTCTTCAGCACCACCTTGTTTCAGAAAAATTAAATATTTTAGAGGACAGATTTTTATATAGCAGAGCTCAGGCACCATTAAGCAAGTAGTAGATTTCACAGAAAGGCAGAAAACTGGACAGCAAGTGCTGCCACCAAGATGGTCCCCATTTGACTTCACTTGTGCAAATGACTCAGTTCCTTGGTGTCTCTCTGAACTTTGGAGAGCACATGTTCCTAGAGTTCCTGTCTTCTCAGATATAAATATACTGGAGTGGAAGGCCTGTGAAGGATGAGAAACCACCAACCTGGATTATTCAGACTCTGAAATACAGTTTCTCATACACTAATCATTTACAAAACACACTTCAGATTTAAATTATATAGGGTTGTACATTTCACCTGTCTTTGTGGAAAATGCATTTGTAGTATAATTCACAGAAATTAAACCTAAATGCAGCATATATTTTTTATGAAAGAAAACTCCTTCTACTCACCCCAAGGCCTAGGTATCCTCAAGGATAAAAGAACAAATATATCTGTAATGTCAATATTTTTTCCTGGCATATTCAAAAGATTTTATTTAAATTTCCTTTAAGCTTAAAAAGACACAATAATATCAGAGGATTTGTCTTTGCTTCTTCCCCTCTCTTGCTTCTCATTCAGAGGACAGTAAATTTGTGGAAATAGACAAATCGAATTCTGCATATGCAGCTCAGCGTGAACACCTTGCCCTTATTCAGAGACTGTCTCGCTCTGAGAATGTGCTCTATGGAGCAAACCTGGAAAGCCTTTCTGCTGGGATGATGAGCAAATCTTGTGATAACCTCAGTGTGGAAACCAACAATAGGACTAGACACAAAAGCAATCTTGGCAGGTAGGTTTGCCTCTCTCTGAACATGTGTAAGGCTCAGGCATAAACTATTTTTTTTTAAAGTTCTTGTTGTGGTCACACCAAAAGGTCTGGGGCTCCTTGATGCCAGACAGTAGTGCAAATGCAGGCAGGAAGTTAATAGACTAAGAGAGCACAACTTGAAAAAGAGTGACATTTAAATTTGTACCAGACTCAAGAAGGAGCTACTAATTGGGTTATGAGGAAGTATAAAAATGAGGAAGAATAAATGTAAAATCTTCAATGTCTGTGTATCTTCACTGGAAATTATAGTATGTGAATTAAAAAACCATCAGGAGCTGGTTTTGATCAGGAATGCAGAGATCATTACTCAGTTGATTCCTCCATGTCCAAATGTGCCATTCATAGGGAACAGTGCAAGAACTTCTCCCTCTTTGCTTTGGTGCATCCACCTGTGTAGGTTCTTACTACAGCTGCACAGCCTCAAAATGAATTCTAGTGCCTTTTAGAGTACTAAGAGTTAGAATAGAGTTGAGGAGAACAAGAACTACCAGAAAAACTTTCAGACGTGGTTTTGTCTAAATGGACTAAATGAATGAGGGGCAAGCTATGCTGTGTTTTCCTGATACCTGCAGTCAGCTCAGAGCAAAACACAGGAGGAATCAGTCATGATGAGTGGTTTAATGGCAACTGTTATTTGGAAGCAAATGCCGGCAAGGATAAACCACTTCTCCCCTAAAATTAAATATGTCCCAGAAATCAGAATACTCATTGAAAGGCTATAAACCTGTGCATTCTCAACTTGGCTCTGACAGACTAATGACAATGAAGAGTGCTAAATACCACTGCTGACTTTTTATTGTAACACAGTCTTCCTTTCCTGCCCTGCAGATCTCTATCAGGGCTATCCCAGTCAGAAATGCACATCAATTTGAATGGAAAGCAAAGGAGTTATGATTTTGTCTCTATTCATTCAACTCAGAACACCATCAGTGGTGAGTATAATAATCATAAAGAGAGACAGTACCCTTCCATGTTTATTGTTTCAATAGAAGGAGACCAACATATATTTTACTTACAGATTAAAGACTATCCTTTTTTACTTCTAGTCCTGGAAATTAATCCGGAGTTTAGCAAGACAAGCTGTTTTCTTCCCCTTAATTCCCACTTTGCATCAGGTTCAGTGGTAAGGGAGTTGGTGATAAAATGATTCTATAATGGTGCCTAATGCTCTACAGAGATGTAGTTCAGTACATCCAGAGACTCTTGCATGGGACAACATCCCTGTGCTCAGAGGTCATTGTTTTGTTCAAAACTGAGATCTACAACTCAATAAATAATGCATGAGACAGCATAGGCTCCAGGTCTTTCCTCCACTCCTGCACTTGCATAACACTTCCTGGAATAAGGACTGGATATCTAATTTTCTATCAGAAGCCAGACTGCATGCACATGGGGAGCCAATCTATGGAACATGAAGCTATGCTTATCTGGTTAGTCTATTTAAAAATTAGAACAGTACTATAAACACACTGTGGCAATTGCCCAATGGTAAGTAGTCACTGTTGCAATCAGTGTTGGTTGGATTGCACCTTCAGGTCCCACAGGGCCTAAGGCTACAGCCCACAGGAGATTTTGCATCCAAATCACCCTCAGGTTCAATGGGAACTACATGCTTGACTCTAAATATTCTAATCTTAATAAAAACATGGCAGAAAAATATATATTCTCCCAGAAAGGAACATTGTAGGACGAGGTCGCACAGCTCTGTACAGAGTTTTTTTGAAATAATGAAAGCTTCTGAACACTTGTTTGAGCTTCCAGAATTATATTGATTCAAAGTATGTTGAAGTCAAGGATAAAACATATATTAATTTTGAAGCTTCAGTTTTGCATAGTACATGAATATTCCCAGCATGCTGTACTCCTAGCATTAATCTACATTTATTCTAGCTGTTTTGTTTCTGCAGCACCTGGATCACCAGCCACCCAAAAGGAAGTTTTGCTAAGTGGTCTAGAAAGAGAAATCATATGTGTCAGCCTAAAACGTGACCCTAAGAATGGATTTGGTAAGTAAGGAACATAAATGTTATGTTTGTTACTGGGGCTATCAGATCCTGGTGCTAACACTGATGCTTGCTGACTCAGGCTGGGCAAGACTGTGAACTCCTTTAGTCCATTTATTCTTCTTATAGAGTAAGAGTACCAATCTTTGTGAAGGACTCAGAATTTCCAGGACTGAAAAGGACTAAGAACAAAAATCAAGACCATTATATTTTCAGAGGATTAAATAAGGCCACAGAGACTAAAGGAACCAAGTGCTAAGAATACGTTGAGAAAACAATGGTTTTAGTTTTGTATCTGAAATACACATCTACTGATTTTATTTATCTTAGACCTTACAGATGGTGCCTGTGAGGGTGCAAAATATTTACACCAACTTCACATAAATGTTTTCCAACTTTTGGATTATTATCTGGATACTATTTTTGTTCTATAATACCTTAATCACACTGTATCGAGTTCTTGTGGATGAGTTCAGAAGTTCAGACCATCAGGTTTTACAAATTAAAAATCAAATTTATAAATGGTGCACGTCTGTGTGTAATATCCTAATCCCAAATCCAACTATTATAGAAGTGAGAAGAATATATTTCAATAGTCAGAGTTAGGATAGTGAAACTAAACTACTGAACAATAGATTTCATTTTCTTAGACCTCTTACATTAGAAGTTTACGTGGCCCACCTCAGGTTTCCTGTTTGCATGATGTAGAATGCTGTTCAAATTTATTTCATGAGCTTTTATATAATTTCCCTCCTGCAGGTGTTAAATGCTGCAGGTCCACCTAGTTCATGACTCATGAAATAAAGTAGTTAGAGTCTCTAAAAGTACTGAGCCAGGAAAACGTTGTTATTGGGAAATCATATCTAAGTGGTGACCAAAGTCACCAGCGCACTTTAATTATAAGTTTAAAGCTCTCCCAAGTCAAGACCTTGATGCCCTGTAAATCAAGGGCAGCATCCTTCAGATCATGTACAAAAGGTATGCCATTGGAGTAAGAGCCTTTTGTGCTCCTAAGATTCATCTTTTTTAATGCTGCCAGTGTTTGCATTCTCGTGCTATCTCGTTTTTGCAGGTTTTGTAATTATTGGAGGAGAAAATGTAGGAAAATTAGACCTTGGTATCTTTATCGCTTCAATTATCCCTGGGGGACCTGCAGACAGAGCTGGAAATATCAAACCAGGTCATTTTCTGTACTTTTTAATTAGAATTAAAATACTTGCATAGTTTAAAGTTAGCTACTCTGGATTTACTTCCTTATTTAGATGTGCTTTCTCTTGCTTTTATCTTTTTTTTTCTTAAGGAGGACGACTCATCTCCGTGAATAATATTAGTCTTGAGGGTGTTTCATTTAATACTGCAGTTAAAATCATACAGAACTCTCCTGATGAAGTGGAGCTCATCATCTCCCAACCCAAAGGTATAAAGGCAAAAGCCTCTGCTGGCTCTGGGATGCTAATGGTTAACTCAGGACACTCATCTCTAATGGACACTGGGATGTAGTACTACTACACTCTTGCTACTGATTGCCACTTAGAACAACCATACACTAAAATAGTCAACTTCTGGTAGGTATCATGTGATGTCTCTGCTACATCAGTGTGAAAAAATCTATTATGGGCTGCCTCACTGAAGACTAAAGGAATTTTGGCATTTCTTTCTCTGACAGAGAGGCATAGTCCTCTGCAGAGAGGAAGCAAACACATTTCTGAACACCTACAATAGCAGTGCTCCATTTTACACTGATTAACTCATTTTACAGATCTGATTTCACAATCAGTTGAAATAAGAAGTTACTTTGTCCTCTTGTGCTGGGTTATAATAATATTTTTCTTCAAGTTTACTTGCTACTTGCATTTAACAATGTCTTATTTTGGTATGGCTTTACAGACATGTATGAAGAAGGATTAAATGAAGAAAAGAATCTATCAAGAGGAAACAGCACTAGTGGATCTGAGATCTCTTGCGTAGACAATGGGAGAAAAAAGATTCAGGATTGTCATACAGCTCTCCCCAAAGAACAGGACACAAATACAGAACTTGAGAAGACTCTCTCTTGGAATTTAGCATCAAAATTGGGCCCTAGGATTCCAGTTCCTTCAGCTAATAGCCTGGATATAGAGGTAACTGAGATTTTGATGCTGCTCAGTAACGTTACACCCAGCACACAACATACAGCAACATTCCAGATACATGTAGAAGGAAAAGTCATTGTGAAGGAAAGAAGATAGAAAAACTTGAAATAAAATACATTGGAAATGTCAACATGATGGACGTGTCTAGAATATGTGAATAAATGGGGAAACTGTTCTACAAAATGTTTTAAAAATTCTCCTTCCTTTTCCAGTGAAGGGACAAAATTTTGATTATCTTCCTGGAATCTTTTAAGTTTTCAAACCAGTTGCAGAACATGCCATGTCTAATTTCCTACTTCTAGACATCCTCCCTATATATACTCAGGTTATGTGCATTTAGACAGATTGCATTTTGAGTAGCATTAGCTTAAGCTTCCAATAATATCAGAGATATAAATGGTATCACTCCAGGTTGTCAGTGACAGTAGGATCAAACCTTTTACATCTTCTGGAAATGCTCTCTTCTTTTTTTTTAAATTCCTTTCCCTCCCTTTCTTTTTCAACCAAGATACTGTAATCTCATTAAAGTTTTTATTTTTGAGACAGGCAGCTGATTCTTCCCACTTACCATCTCCATCAGAAACCAACTCAAAGGAAGTCTACACGGTGGAGCTTGTTAAAGAAGATGGGACTTTTGGAATCAGCGTGACTGCAAGTGTCACTGTTTAATTGTCTGTCAAATTGTTACCTGACTGAGAACAAAGACAGAAGATAGGCTGATAACAGAAACTGTTAGCATGGCACATTGTGAACCTAAGTGTCCAACTGATTGACATAGAATGCATGAAGTACTGTCTTTGCTCATTGCCTGGTTCTTACCCACACTGTGTCCTGGCATAAAGCACGTGGCAGTACAAACCCTTTTTGTCCTGACTTGATTTGAGAACAAGACCTACCACCGAAAGCAGAGTTTGGTCAGGGAGGACTAGAGAAGGTCAGGGGGGACTAGAGAAGAAATATCTGCCGCATTTGGATAACAAGTCCTTGTCCTAGCTATTTAATTAGAATTTACCCCTCCAGGCTGAGATGTCTCTACAGTCTTTGCTGAAATGGAATGTGAAACAACAGCCATTTCATTTCCTGTAGAAGAAATTAAGGGCCGTTTTTTTTTCATCTAAATTTGCCCAGGGGATGTAGATGGACAGAACATGATTCTTAGGTTAATCTGAAATTTCTCTTAGTGCTTAAGTTCAGGTCCATGCTTAATATATTGTCCGAAAGATTAGTAATTGAAGAATGGATATTGCACAGCTTAGAAACTGAGCTAGAGAATAACTGAAAGATGCAAGACCATTTTATGTGAGCATAGGGAGAAATTTATGAACATTTAGTAAATATTTTTATATAGTCACGTTGAAATACATTGCATTTTCCTGAGAAAATAAGATTACTGCCTATGGAAGTATATTATAACTAGATGGGGTTTTAGAGTAATGGGGTTTTGAGTAATATCCTCTTTCTCTTTTCCCCAATATTTAAAGAAGAAAGCAATTCCTGAAGCAGTTACTTTGCAATGCATGTGTAAGTTGCTTTGTTGTTAACCACAGGAAGAAAATATGAAGACTCTAATCTGTGGGCATGTTTTGCAGGGTGGAATTAACACCAGTGTGCGTCATGGTGGGATATATGTGAAGTCAATTATTCCCAGGGGACCAGCAGATAAGGATGGACAAATAAAGATAGGTAACATGTCTGGCAATAAAACCCTGGGCTGCAGTGAGTTCACTGTTAGTGTGGACAATGAAACACATTTGGGATTGGAGGTGCTACAACTGCAAAGTGTAATATATGGTCCATCATTCCCCAGCCTGTCCCTGTACTACATTTAGGAATCCCACTGAAAAAACAGAAGCCTCACACCAACACTGTAGAGTTACCTTCTGTGGCTGCCATCAGGATAGTGACTCTGACATCACTGTTACTGTGCTAACCAAATGCTATCACTGCATTTAGTTATAGAATACCCTGGAATGCTTTAGCACCTGGTTATAGAATGCTGTACAGCAAGCAGTATTGCTTTCCTATGAATTATTATTAATTTGACGCATGTAAGCATGAAGATCTATTGTAACATGGGCAGCCTCAAGGTTTACACCCTCTGAACCTGAACATCAAAGCAACTGGATGTTCTTTTTTTTTTTTTTTTTTTTAACTGCAGGTGATCGTCTGCTGGAAGTAGATGGCATCAGCCTCTGTGGCATCACCCACAAACAGGCTGTGGAACGCCTTAAGAAATCTGGCCAGGTTTGTACAACAGCAGAGATCAATAAGATACACAATACACTAAACTGGACTTAGTATGAAGCACAGTAGCCAAGCTTGGCCAAAAAAAACATCCCTCCCTCTGCTCCAACCCCATTCCTCTAAACAGAAAAGTACAAAGACTTAGGACTCACTGTGTCCTGTGTAACTGGAACCTGTTTATCCCTGTTTTAGATTGCCAGACTGGTTTTAGAAAGGGGAAACTACCAATTGGCAGAGCCTTGTCTGACTGCTAATGACAGAAAGCAGGACCAATGTGCAGTTGTTTCTGTGGCAACATCCCTCACAGATGGCACCAAGGACTGCTGCTTTTTGACAGATGGTAAGTGATAAAGAAGGAACTCAGGGTGACTTCCTACGATGTGCAGGAAAGGAATGAATGAAAATAATTATATGACATTTCTTTGGGTTGGAAGGAAAACTGTATACTGAATAAAATTATAATATTCAATATTAATGACATAATCAAAAATCAATCCTGAAAAATGTATTTCTGATGTTCATAGAGTTATAGTGGCTAGATACAGCTGAATTTACCCTAGGCATCAATACTGTATCTCTCAGCCTTTGTGAGACTGGGCTGGCAAGGGAACACCCCTGTCTGTACTCCACCGCAGTCTCGGGCAGGAAGCAGCCGTGTGGATGTGGCCAGGCTGTTACCCAGGGAGAGCCTCACCAGCACAGCTGCTGATGCTGTGGCAGTGATGAAGCTGGAGGGAACTGGAGACTGCCATCACTTAATTTCTCAAAAGCACAAGATTTAGAGATCACTTACACAGAATTTAGCCAACAAATAAATGCTGTATCTTTTACTGAAGGTTGTCACATAAACACCAAGTCCGAACCATACTTTTCCATGGGGCAGTTACTCCTCTACACTGGAATTCAGCTACAAGCATGGTGTTTGGGAAAGGCCTGATCTCTCATTCTTGACTGGAAAGAGCAGTAGCTCCAATTCCAGCTTATGCTGGTTAGTGCAAGACCTAAACTAACTACAGAATAGTAAAATCTATGCAACACTTACAGAAGAATATCAGAAAAAGATAGCATGTGAATCTTTTTATCTTGGTACAAAAAGCTTTTCCCTTTATGGGTTGGTACCAGACTGTGAGCACATGGTGGAATAGATTCTAGTTCTCCCTATTCTGACTGTGAGATTTCAAAGACTTAGATAAGATAAAGGAATGCCTAAACCTTCTTTTGACTTTATTATTAGTAGATCTACTTCTCCGGCACACAGGGGAAAAGTCTTTTGAGAGTATAGTTTATACTGGCTCCTCAGGGGGTACATATGCCATGGTTCCCACTTTTTTCTCAATCTCTGATTTGAGCAGATAACACATTTGAAGTGAAATTAACCAAGAATTCTGGAGGCCTTGGATTTAGTGTTCTGCAGATGGAAGGAGATGCTTGTGAACACCTTGGAGGAGCTATTGTCAGGATCAAAAGACTGTTTCCAGGGCAGCCAGCTGAAGAGAATGGAGAAATTGAAGTTGGAGATGTCATTTTAGCTGTGAATGGGAAACCTCTCAAAGGGCTCCTGTATCAGGTAGCAGGAAGTGTTATTATTGGGGCTCCATCTGGGTAACAGGTTAATAAAAACAATGGATTTAAACATAATTATCACCAGAGGGAGGTAGAATTTGCATATAATTAATCTGATTTCTATGTAGGATTCTTTTCTAGAACTCCTATGTAGAATTTCCTTTCTAAATGAATTCTGACAGCGAATTTCGTCTGCTATTTAATTTCTAAGTTTCTACCATTAATGTATGAATTCTATTGTTAGATGCACACCAGTTGTTAATTAGTTGGAATCTTTGTTGCTTTTATGCATGATTGGAACAATTTTCCCCTGTGGTCATTTGTGCTTTGTAATGTCATGCTAAATATAATGCCCCAGATTCAAATTTCTACCAAGATTAGTAAGTCCTGTGTAAGTTTTTAACCTGGAATGAGAAATTCTATACTCAATTAAGAAATTAAATGGTAATGGCCTACGTGTGGATTTCTTTTTCTTCATTGGAATATGGCAGTTTGGGGAGCTATGCTGTAATAATTGACCGAAGATGTTACTGCCACATGTGGTTTGAATGAATTTTCCTGAAAATTCTGTTTTCTTCAAGAAAAGAAAATTAATTAACCTAAACCTATGTGCCTGATGGCAAAGTGCAAATTTGTAGATAGAACTGACTTTACTTTAGATACATGTTCATATATAAACTATGGTCCATTTGTATAACAATCCTTCAGTGGTGAATATTGGCCCTCATACCTCTGGTATTTGTGCTGAGAGGCACAAATACCGGAAATGTAGCATGTCACAATAAAAATTTTCTCCATCTCAGTTGGTAAAATGACATGTAAGATTTACTCTGTCCCATCAGAAATATAACACTCCTTCTTTCTGTTTAGGATGTCCTGCATTTGTTAAGAGGAGCTCCTCAAGAAGTTACACTGCTACTTTGCAGACCACCAAAAGGTGTTCTTCCAGAAATAGAGCAGATTGCCCTGGTAAGGTGAAGCTTCTGACAGAAACTTGCTTCTGTAAACCTGCAAAGACACTACTACATTTTCTATCCAGTCTTGAACAAGGCAACCTTCCCTTTTCTCCAAGGCCCTCTATTCCATTTCTTTCCCTTCCTGGTTTCAACTCAGCCTGCAAAGTTCAACTTATAGTTTCTTAGCAACCAAAATAATACAAATCTGGCAGACATTAAACATATTTATCCCAGTCCAACAACTTTTGAGTTGCTGTACTATCATTGGAGTGAAACAGCACGTACCCAAGCAGGTCTTCTAATGGTGCTTCTAAAAATGCTCTACCAGATCCTCAGCCAGAAACTACAGATATTCTGAAATGCAGCTATTTTAACTCCCCAAAGTGAGAAGAAAATAAAGAACTTTTCCTGTCCAGACTATCTCTTAATGAAGTTTAAAAAATGGAATAATAGTTTCAACTGGTTATTCAGGTTCTTCTTGATAGTTAGCAGAATCTGCAGGGGGAAAACCAAAACACAAACAAACAAAAAATACCCCCAAACCATAGACACTGCAGAGACTAAAGCATGGCCATTAGATGTGCTAGCATTATTACTCCTGCTTCTTGAAGACACCTCATGGACAGTACTCTTACAAGGAATATGCATTAGCACTACTCTTGCTCCATTCAGAATGATGGTTGCCATCCCACTAGGATTTATAGTACCCACAGGCAGACAGAAATGACAGTCACAACCATCTCCAGATATCAAACTGACTCCAGCTGCTCTGCTGCAGTGTGCCCTTGGCTGATTTCTATGGTCAGTCGCATGGGAGTCAAGTCTGGAAGCTACTTCCATGGAATGAAGACAATATAGACACAACATTGAGGCATGATATGAACAGGTACATTTAAAAATAACCTCTAGCAAATAATTCATTGGGAAAAGTGATCTGGTGTAGTAGTTTTGATTGGAACTCTTGTAGAATATGAAAAATAAGCATTAAGACAAAAGAGTTATTTGGTAAGAGAGTACCTTCTATTTTTTCTCCTCCCTTCCAACCACCATTTGGTATTTTCTCATTCAGAAGCTCGTTAATATTGCCTTTTGAAAATATTTTACTCTTGAAGGAAAATGATGGGAGATTAAAAAGGAGTTACAGTAACCTTTCTGGTTTTTTAATAGACTCCAGCACCATCTCCAATTAAGGACTTTGTGGCAGAAATGCCAGGCAGCACAGGGGCAGGAAACTGCATGGATCAATCTACCAGTGATGGAGGTAGCACCTCTCCAGACCTCGAAGACTGCCTTGATTCTCCAGTGGGAGACGATTTCAGTGAGCCTCCTGAGGATGACAGCTCAGCTTACGAAGAGCAGGAAGCTGAGTTTCAAGAGAAACCCATACAGAAACTCCCAACTTCCAGAGAAAGTTTCTATAAGCATCTTTGGAAGATTCATCAAGAAGCTTCCAGTTCTGAAGTCTTCCACTCTCTAGAGGAGGAAATGAAGCAGAACTGCTACTCACCATGTGAGTTTACACAGGCCAAAAGGTAGGGAATACTAAAATCTATTTTCCAGCCTTTCCTTTGACTCTTAGAACTTTAAAGGTAATTGATTAGGTTTAAGTACAGGGCTCTCTGCTTCTAATCACTCCTGATTACTGAAGATTTTGTTTTATTATCTTATTCTGACTCACCTAATCTGCTTTCCCTATTTACTCTCATCTTATTAGAATTTTGCATAAGTCTGCATTGACAGTTCTGCACCACTGTAATCATTTATGCTGTTCAGCTGAAGGTGGTTGCCATTTGAAATCAGTGGAAAGATACCTGTTCACCTAAACAGGAAACAAATACTTTTTTATTGATTATATGATTTTTTGCTTTCATTTGTTTTCAGAGTTGACTTAAACAGGCACCAAATTCTTTTTCTTATTGTGTGATCTCTTAATTTCAAATTTTTTCATAGGAAATAAAAACACCTCAGAAGAGAAACTGTGATCAAGGAGGGAAAAAAAGGGTTATTTTATGTTTTCTGGTCTGCAGAAGCCAATAGAACCCCTGAGCCGGAGGAGTTATACAATAAAATGTAGTTTAAATGGACTCAGTCTCCTTTTACACTCCTTTGGATATATCAGACACTGTCACACAGAAGACAATCCATTCCATTTTCATCATCTTTCCCAGTGCAAAAAAGTATAAATTATCAGAACAGAAAGGATTGATACAAAGACATATTGAAAGCCTTTTAGAGGCCTTTAACTTACAGCTTTAGTAATTTTAAAGAGAATCTAATTTTTATTTCCCCATACAGTCACATGAAATGATTTTGTTACTTTTGTCACTCATCAAGCACAGCCCCAGACAGTTGTCTCTGGAGAGTGACAGCACTGCCTGACACTGCAAGCCAAGTGGGATCAGAGTGGCAGCTCATAATTTTAGCATCTCTTTGTCAAGTGCAGAATCTTCACTCAAATAACGAATGAAGCTCCTGCTTAATTATCTGCTTTTATATTTCTGAGAGTAAAATCAGCAGAAATACGTCTGCAGCAACCGTATTTCCCAAGACATAATACAGATTCAGAAAAACTAAGTTTATTGTGGGAAAATACCAATTCCAAGAAAAGTTTGGGATTCTTTCCAAGAAGGAAGTTCTGAAATAAATGTTTTTGTTTGAGACATTTTCAGTATCATCTAGTATCAGCTTTTGCATTTTTAAAAGGAAGCCAGAGAAGTTTAGGATGCCATGCATTTTAAACAATATTTTAAACATAATCTCAATTTAAATCCTTCCAGCTAAAACCACACAAAATCCCCAGAACGAAATAGGCATTAATAAAGGACTTCCTTTTGATTAATGAAGAAATTTCTCCAGATTACTCAAAATATTTCACGCAAATGTATAAATCTTCTGATATTAATTTTACATAGATCTTCTGTGATTTCATACAGGACGTGTAATTTATTTTAATTTTAGTTTTCTATGCTTGCTTGGGAGATGATGGACAGTTCACTTCTATCAAAGAGCAAACATCCTGGCTGACAGAGATGTGAATATACCATTTTGGGTGTTTTTAAGATGAATAGATGTTTAGCAATATTTCAATAAGGATTGATATGAAGAAAGAATACTTTAAAAAATAATGTGTTTCTAGCATTTTTATGAGCTTTAATGGTAAATTTTTGGGAGACAATGCCACAGCTGTCAACTAGGGCTCATGAACAGCCAAAACTATTAAACACAACATGTATGATTACAGTTTGGGCTTGAACATCAAATGTGCTGAATACTTTGTCTGCAATATAGTGGAACATAATCAATAATAATTTTACATAATCAATAATAATTTTAATTCAATTAATTTAATAAGTCCATTGGTAGTTTTCAGACAACTCATATGCTTCAAGGCAAGCACAAGAATAAAGGCAAGTTTGCAAAGAGGAATAAGGACTTCTTTTCATGAAGAAACAGGAACCACTCCATATTTCATGCTTCTGGTCTGTGCTCAGTTACCAAGCACAGACCTGTAGAAGCCAAAAATGTGGCTGGCATTCCTTCTCCCAGAAAAATGCTAATATGAAAATTGTAGTGGTATTTTAATGTCCATACTGCTTACCAGAAAAGTTAATTAATTTTTTTTTATGGAAGATTAAATAATTAATGGTCTGGGCTTTGTCCAATTATTCTTTTTGAGAAGCAACCAAAGTACTAATTAGTGCCTTAAAAAATTAAAAGAGTGCAAGATTTTGCAAAGGTAAATAATGGAAGCTTTTTAATCTTTCAAGTAGCTTTGCAAAATATTGATTACTTATTTGTTTTTATACTACCATTGGAGGATTCAGACAGCAATTCAATACCATAACTAGTAATTCATTTAAAATGAAAATAAGGTAATGCATAAACAGTAGACTTTTCAGTGGCCATCTAATAAAGCATATGGAGGAAAACCCCAGCACTGCAATCTTTTTATTTTCCAGCCACATATTTAATAAGAGTCATGATGACCTATTGAACACAAAATGTATGCCTGAAACTCTCTCTCTAACCCCTATTGATGAAGAGTATCTCACTGTCAGCTCAATGTCTGTGACCTCACTTCCACGAGGAGGAAGCTCCAAGACAGTCTCTGCAACCCCACAACCACGTGTTTGTGGCCCCTCATCATCATCTCTGCCTGCCAGAGAGACACATGACAGTGACAATGAATGGGAAGACTTGGAGGAACCAGAGGAAGAGAAGGAAGAAAATGAAGAGTGCATTCAGGTATGTGATGGGCACCAAATTACCAACAGGTAGAATACAAGGGAAAAGAAACAATTTTAAGAATGTTTCAGTCTTAAACATTAATTTTAACCCATTTTCTATGCTATTTTCACATGACTTTTTTTATTTTTTTACTTTCCTGAATATCCACAATCTTCAAATAAAGCAGACCTTCCACTATGCCCAGCTCTCCAGAATTCTTAACCATTTGCCTTAAGGGTACTTCTTTTTTCTTGACATCTTACTATTCCTCCAACTTTCCAAAATTCTGCATTATTGTTCTCAGTATACAAAGGCCTAAAAGCTGTCTAAGTAGCTTCTAAAATTAATTGGAGTCAGCTACTTGGATTTTTCTGCCATGTTTCAAGGCCATGCAGAAAATCACTTTGTTACAGCGATATTGCTGTAATGTCCTGATAAGAAAGTATGATTCTTGTGCTAATTACTATTCAAAATATAAGGCTCAGTCCTGCCAAATGCTGAACATCTTGCATTCCTACGACACTAATGAGCTCTGAATTCCTACTAATTTGAGAGCACTGTGGACAAAATTTAGCTCCAGGCATTTCCTTCATTGGGACAGCAATAGCAGTAACAACAGTGATCCTGGCACCCTGCTATCACAATGCTTGTCAGCTCAGAGGCCTCCAAGCCTTTCTTTACACATTCCAAATGCCTAATCCCAGGTCCTGGTGCCATTCTCTGCTTTACTAGGCCCTATAAGTCAATCAACATGAACCTCCACAATTCTGGGATATGGCAGAACACCTTTTACATACTCTTGTATCATCTCAGGATCCGATTCCTGCCTGCATATAGAAATTATGGAATATGTTACTGAAGCAACAGAAAACCTACATCAAAAAAACGGTGCTTGTTTTAACAGGAAATGGAGATCTTTGTGACTTTGACAAAGTCAGAGAACAATGGTTATGGATTCTCTGTAGTTCTTAACAAAATGGACACCTGCCTGTATGTTGATGAAATCTTGAATGATCCTGCCCTTTCTGATGGAAGATTGAGAAGGGGAGACAGAATCATTATGGTACAGTAATTTTTTGAGTTTATGCAGAGGAGAAAATATTTGCAGATCAGTATCATTCAGCTTTGGCATTCTTTGTTTAGTATCACCCATTTATCATGTATTTAGGTATGTTAATAAATAATATAATAAATCTAATTCTGCTGACCTCAATTGGATAAATCTCAGGCTGAATAGATTGTATGATGAAGCAAATAAAGTGAATCTAGGAGCATTCAAGACAAGTGAAATGTTAAATGCCTTCCCAATTAAATGACATAAACTGAATTAACGTAATAAGGTGATAGGTGACACACAAAGGATGCAGGAGTTATGTCCTTTGTAATGTAATAACAAAACCTTTTTTCAGCCTGGTTCATGTTCATTTTTTTGCATAAGACCCTCTTCCTTGTTTTGTGCAACAAGATCTTGAGTTTCAATGGGAAAAAAGCTATTTTTATTAAGGCTCTGCATTCAGAAAAATAAAAGTTCAAAAAAGAAATATTATTGCAATTTTAATTGTTAAATGTATTGACATTAAATACCACAGTAAAGCTTAAATAAGCTTCCTTCTTAAATAAGAAGGAAGTAAAAATTAATTTAAGTTCATATGCAAAATTCAGAGTAGAGGGAGAAGTAAATGATGGTCAATGAGACTTATGACATGATTTTACTGGTTTGTCATTTAGGTGAATGGAATTGATGTCACATCTTTACCATGCAATGAAGTCCTGACTTTACTGCAAAGTTCTCCTCCAGATCTGCACCTTGTGGTTGGTCGTGCTGACAGTGACCCGCGTCCCTCAGTTAGGCCAGATGAGATTCCTGAAATTACTCTCACAAAGGGTGCAGGTGGACAGCTAGGTGTGTACTAAATGCTGTATTTGCTTTTTTGGACAGGAATGACAGCATAAGATAATCATAGGAATGACAAGATAATCATAAGCAAATGTGCTCTTGGATCAGTATGATCCAAACTGACCTTGACACCTTTATGCTCTTCATCATCACCCATGACCAAGGAATGAGAGCTTTCTTTTGAGCAACACCTACCTAAGAGGGAAGACTAATATCTCTTGTTAGATTAATGAAGGTAGCTGGGAAAATGATCTTTGCATTATCACCCTATTAACTGAAGTTTCTGGCAGATTTCCAGTATCATATTTTTGTGTTACTTATATACATAAGTTTTGGGTAGTTGGATAATAATGTCTACTACCTGCAGAGACACATAAAGATCTATTTGGAGGGAAAGAAAAAAATTGAAGAAAAGGTAAAGTTTAAGAAGGATGAGCCACAGGTTGAGACTACAGTTTGCTATTCAAAAAACCTCCACTTGAATCCTTGATTCACTACAGACCCAAGGCTTTATCTACAAACAATACAAACGATAAAAGAAATCCCCACAATGTGAGTACCTTGATATTTCTGTAGCATGTTATGAGTACTGCACACAGATAAAACTGTAGACTCAGGAATCATTATGGCTATATGTGCTCATGTACAGCATCCTGTTTCCAGGTAGGAACTAGTTAGTTCAGAGATTCCTTGAGTGTAGTTTGCACTGTGTAGGTCCCTCCTCAGCTGCTGTAGGCCTCCTTTCCCATGGCACCCTGAAGACTGCAAGGCATTGAAGATCAGGGGAAATAAAGCACTGGGGCAGCACTGAAACACAGACATGGACTCCACCATTTAAGTTTTTCCATACTTTTTTTAACATCTAATGGCATTTCACTCTTTCAGTCCAGCTTATAAATCCCATTTTACTGGGGCAAGACTGTTATTTATAATGTCAGTGATTTCTTCAGCGTATCTTTCAGTGACTCACATTCATTCTACTTTCAGTCAATGACAGTGAAATTCAAAACTCTCTGCCACAAAAGATGCTTTCTCTGCATTATTCTAGGCTTGAAGCTGACAGGAGGAGCTGGAAGCAAGTTACAAGGTATTTATGTGCTAGACATAGTGCCTGGCTCTCCTGCCAGTGTGGAAGGCAGTTTGCAGCCACGAGATCAGATTGTTTACATCTGTGGACTGTGCACTGAGGGCATTAGCCTGGATGATGCAGTGAGAGTGTGTGAAGCTGCCACCCAGAATGTTCAAATCAAAGCCATAAGGTAAATCTGAGCATACTTCATCCTATTGCTGAAGCAGTTTCTAAATTTTACATCAACAAGTCAGACCACACAAAACTAAAAAATGCTTTATCTCAAAGGTCTGAATGTTCCAACCTGATAAATAACATTCATAAGGCATCTTAACACACCAAGTACAAGTAGACTCATACAAGACAAATGAGAACTCTTCAAATTTCATCATCCAAAACCAAATGTGAAGCCTTTAACTGAGGCTGAGCAACATTTTCATATGTTTTGTTCTCTAGGGAAAAGCTTTGTATTTCCATCACTAGTGTGAACTTTCCCCTTATAATCTCAGATTCACAACTGCAAGGAAGAAACTATTTCTGATCAGAAATTCTGAGATAAGTCCAACAGCCAAAACATTTTAGAAAAGTACTAAAAATGCAGCATTTAACCTGCAGCATGACCAGAAAGTCTTTCCAGACCTGAACAATAATTGGCTGTAAAGGATTTTTCTCATCAGTTCATGGCTGCACTTTTGATTCACTGTGTTCCACAGTCTGATATCACACCAGCTCAGGTCCTGGACTGATGCAGAAATAGCTTCCAAAGATATCAAAGGAAAGGTAAAATATTAACTCAAAGCATCTGACTAATTGAGTTATGTAACCAGAGCCTGTGACAAAATGGCTGTCACAGCTGTCTTAACATAGTTCAAACTTTTATCACTGTTTTATTAACTTGTGCTTATCTAACAGAAGAAACTGTCTCCTTATACATCTCGCTGTACAACAAGTTAGTAGCAGCACCTCCTGATTGTCAGAATTTACAAACTTAGGAGCTAAACAGAAATAGGGTAAAAGCACTTACAAAAGAGCATTCCCACTTTATACAGGGGGTAACCAAAGCTGAAATCAAATGGACCAGAAAGCAGCTCTGTATTGAGCCAGGTGATTTAACATGCTTATTTTTTTCCCCAACACATTTCAATAAAATGTTTCACTACAGTCAAGTATTTTCATATACTGATACCAATTCTCTTCAGAAAAGTACCACTAACAAAATTATAGAAGGACAACTACTATTTAGACAATTGAATTTCTAAAAATAATTTTCATATGTGCTTTACAAAGCGTGCAGCGCTTAATGGCTCACATATTTCACTTTTTCTGCCCCCAGAAATGGCAATCCAGTGGTTCCTATAGAGCAGAAAAATAGTAAGTAAGGCTAATGGTTTTGGGTTTTAATTCAAAACTTGCTGATTTTGAAAAAAAGCATAAGGTATTGATTCATTGCATTTAAAACTTATTAACAAATTGTAACTCGCCATTCAGTATTTCTGTTATGGCCATTTTAAGAGTCTGAAGAAAATTTGGTAGCTGTTTAAAGACAGAAATAAAATTTATAGTTCTCTGTAAAAAAGTAATTTTATTACATATTCAGTTTCTTTTTTTTTAAATTTGTTATTAAATAGGAATTTTATGTGGTCATATTTCAAGATCTGTTTTGACTGAAACTATTCTGTAAGAAGTTTTCCAGCACTTCTTGAGCCACTATTTAATATGAGCCACTACTTCATCATCTAGACCGCCTTTTTAAACTGTTATTAATGAAGTATATAAAATCAGCAGGCAGCAGTAATATCTGTTAGTTAATATAAAAGCATTCCTATAAGGGGAGATATTTGATACTCTAAGTGATACAAAACTTCAGCCATCATCTGCACCACCAAGATTTGACCAGAATTGCTCTAGCAGCTTAAGGAGTCTGAGCAAGCACAGGCTGCACCTGCACCCTCTGGTTGAAGGAGAGGTATCACATCTAGGTCAGCACATACCAAGGGTGTTAGTTATGCAAGTAATACTTTCCAATGCACAGTTGGCTGCAGCGTTAAGTCAGACCTAACCCCAGTTTTGTTTACCTGACTGGATATCTCAATGTTTTGTGGGTTTTTTTAACATCATGCAAACATGACTTCAAAAAGTAACCCTGGACCACAATTATTCTCATGCCTACACTGATCTGAATACTGGCATATGGTTACCTGAAGAACTTATTCCAAGTCAAGTTAGTGACAGATTTCCTTATTCATGTAGCCATGTGTCTGTTTCTATAAACTGAAGCAATTTTCTACAAGATATGGATAAAATTATGTGCACTCTCAGTTAACACTAGAACTAAATAGAACTAAATAGAACTAAAGCACAGCAAATGTGTAGCCTGGACTTTGCTTACACAGCCTTGTGTGAGCTTTGCAGATTCCAAGATTTCTCAAGACACCTTCAAATAGGTAATGAGACCTGGTCCACCTCTGACAGAGTTATGAATGCTGTACTGGCACAGTTACCTGCCTCTCCTATAAAACAAGATGTGTAAGGTCCTGCACATGGGTCAGAGAAATCCTAAGCATAAACACAAGATGGGCAGAGAATGGACTGAGAGGAGCCCTGAGAAGGACTTGAGAGTGTTGGTTGATGAAAAGCTAAACATGACTGAGCAATGTGCAATCACAGCCCAGAAATCATATCCTTGACTGCATCAAAAGCAGTGTGGCCATCAGGTTGAGTGAGGGGATTCTCCCCCAGTACTCTGTGAAACCCCACCTGGAGTGCTGCATGCAGCTCTGCGGTCCCCAGCATAAGAAGCACATGGACCTGTTGGAGCAATTTAAAGGGGAGGCCATGAAGATGATCGGAGGGCTGGAGCACATCTCCTGTGAAGACAGGCTGGGAGAGCTGGACTTGTTCAGCCTGGACAAGAGAAGATGCTGGGGAGACTTTACAGCTCCTTCCAGTTCCTAAAGGGTACTGCAGAGAGACTTCTGACAAAGGCATGCAGTGATAAGACAAGGGGGAATGGCATCAAACGGAAAGAGGGCAGGTTTAGATTAGATAGTAGGGAGAAATTCTTTACTGTGACGGTGGTGTGACACCGAATCAGGTTGCCCAGAGAAGTTGTGGACACCTCATCCTTGCAAATCTTCAGGTCCAGGCTGGATGGGGCTTTGAGCAACCTGGTCTAGTGAAAGGTGTCCCTGCTCATGGCAGAGGGTGGGAACCAGATGATCTTTAAGGCCCTTTTAAACCCAAACTGCTCTATGATTCTATTTTGTAGGCACTTCTTCCATTTTATAGGCACTTTAAAAAATCTATACTAATTTTGTATGTGGTGTTCCATTTGCTATCATCACTCATAGATTTATTGATAAATCTGTAATAATTTGTTATTAAGAAAGCAAGCCTTCATTTTTATAGGCTTAGTTACAAGAACACATACTAAAATTGCAATTGCAAAAGGTAGCTTTTTTTAAACTACAGGACCATTAATTATTTTCAATAATGCACACATTAAGAGTACTTTGTGGAAGACAGCTAAGATCAAAATATGATAAAGCAAAACTAGAAAACTGGGGAGGCTGGTAGAGATGGGAGTGTTCCTTCATCTGCCTGATCATTGCCACATGTCTAGAGTGACTCAGTCTGGTCTCTGTTGTTACAATTTTTAAAATAACAATGGCTAAGATGCAGTAGCTCTGAAATTCATGACTGAAATGTTTATATCTCTGTGCAAATTGGCAAACTTAATCATGCAGCGGTCTCATGCTGGTTCATATGGCATCAATATTGGATATTGATGCTTTTTTTAATAACCTAAGCACAGTTTACATTCCATGTGTACATGGAGTTTAGCAGGAGGCCTGTCAGAGCAAACATACATGTTTGTTTTTAGGGCCACCGGCTGAAACAGAGAAAGCCAATATTTCTTTGTCAAATGAAAACCTGAACTCCCAGGAACAGCATCTGCTGCATCAACATGGTAAGGAACTTTGCATTTTTCAATTAGGGTTAGTAAAATTGTGTTCTTTGAAAGAAAAGTAAGTTTATAGGTGATAATAGCATCACCTGGGAAAGATTACTCTTCATAAAAAATCTTGCCTCCCTCAGAGTTTGAGAGAACATTTTTACATTACTGTTCTCCATCTGGTGTCTCTGTAGCATGCAGTTCTTAAAGCTTGTTTTGGAACCTGCTCACAGGAAGGTAAAAAGGTCACAGTGATTCACATTTCAGGAGTTTTAGGCCACATAAATCCATAGGATTTATTTTGTATTTCACATATAAAATATAACATATTTTATTATGTCTATGAATGAGATTTTGAGTGTTATACTGTAGAGTATTTTACCAGGACAACTATCTAAAAATTGTTATTGCTTTTTCACAGAGAAACACTTGGAGGAAACAAACTGTGATGCTCAGCAGAACACTCCTGATTCTCCAGAATGTAAAGTAAGTGACACTCTGAGGTGTGAGGTGGTTCATCAAGTGAAGTGAGCTATATGGAGAGAGGTTTTTTCAATAGTGGTATTTAATGCATTTTCTTCCTCTCTTTGAAAATGTGAATATAATGCACTTGGAGAGTGTCCTGTGAGTGTTGAATTGTATTCAGCATTCACACAGTAGAATGCACTGGGCACTTCCTGGGGACAGACTCTTCTGTTGCTGTCTTTCAATGCTTAGAAAGAACGTAGCACAGAAAAAAGACACAGAATGTCACAGCATGGGATTATGGGGAAAATATGGGCAATTGTGAACCATTTTCCACAACAATCTTTGAAAACTGAGATTATTATGTTTCATTCTGCAGTTTTCAGATAGACATTGAAAATAGGGTAAAATTAGCCCAATCTTTGCAGTATTATGCAGCACTGATATAGACCAATATGGTTTGAATTTGGCAAGAGTAATGTATTTTTAAAGTTATTTATTATTTATTATGAATTCCTGAATACACAGGAATGTTGTTTATTTCCATGAATGTTGTTATTTCCATGCTGAGCATACAATGCTTGGAAATTCTTACAAGCGAAAACATCACTTTGTTGGTGCAAAGACATGGAAAGTAACTTTAATTGAAATGATCCAAATTGGGACTGATATTTCATGTGAATAGATTAACTATTTTTCTCTTGATTGTGGTAAAAAAAAAAAAGAAAGAAAAAAAGCTGTTTCTTGTTAAAATTAGACCTCCAACCTGGCAAAAAATTTCAAACAATTTTCTCATTTTTGATTATGTCATCACTATTACTGCTTCTTCTGCATGATTTAATCCATGATGGTTTATCTGTTAAACCTGCAAAAACAATTTACAAGGCTGATATCTGTGGCATTGGAACTAGTCAGGCTGCAAGTCATAAACATTTCCAGCTTGCTGCTATTTCTGACATAGTACTTGACCCTAAAAAAGCAGCTGATTTTAAAAGCAAATGAAGTGCTAAAGTAAAAGAGATGGGAATGTTTGGATTACAAGATTAAGATCTAAATTATAGAAAAATAAGAGAATAAACTATGTACTGCATTACTGTCATGCTGGAGATAAGAATGCCTTATTTGTCAGTTAAGGGGATTTATTTGATATATTATAAAAGGATTATGGGAGTACACATTTCTTTGCTATTAAGGGGTTATTTTCCCCAGCAGCAATTATTAAACAGAGTACAAAAATAAGTATGTACTATTTTTATTCTGATACATATATGCAGCTCTTATCTTGATTCCTGGAAGCTCTGTAGATCTATTCAAGAGTAGAGTAGGATATATCCCATAATCAGACAGTGAGGACTGTGGGAATAATGGGAATCTTGGGTAATAAAAATGCAAACAAAATGCAGTCCTGAATAAATGACACTTTAGACTGCATCCTTGTCTATTGCAGGACTTCATTATTAAGATTGAGCTGGAAAAAGCAGAAAATGGAAGCCTAGGATTTGCACTGGTAGGTGGAAAAAATGGCAGGGCTATCCTAATAAAAGCCATCAGCCCAGACAGCAGTGCAGATCTGGATGGGAGACTTCAAGTTGGTGACATCTTACTGAAGGTAATGTTTGTTCTCCATTGCTTTGGCTTACATTTTCTTTACTCTATAACGAGCATCTGTCCAATACAAAGTGGTGCAGGTTGGAAATCTGATGCTGCTTTGCTCAGTAACATGTAGGAGGTGCTGTCCCTTGGCTCCTGGTGGTCAGAGGGTTGTCCTGGCACCCTTGTGTCTTCCCTGGAGCCTCCTGTGGGACTGGGTCTCCCCAGAGCTGGTAGCTGGACACCCCAGCAGAGGCAGACCCAGAATCACAGAGCAAGCAGCCAAGCGCACCTACTCCTGACTGTAACTGTGCCTAGTGAGGATTCCAGAGAAACTTCAGGGAAACCAGGGGTAACTGGCCAGACATGCAAGTCACAGCTAACCAGGAGCCTACTGGGAAGAACTTCTCACGTTAGGTATTATCAAGACAAACAAAAAGCACTTGGAATTAGGGCTTTTCAGTCTTTATTTAAAATCTTACTATCCTAGCCACTCTGCCACCTTTTAATATAACTAATCCTTTTCGTTACACCAAATTATTTTTTCTTTTCCCTCCATGAGTTTCAAACTTGTTTGATTTTCTGTCTTTCATTTACTTCCATCTCTCCATCTTCTCAATGAAGAATGAGGGAAAGCCCACTTACTATCTCAGACTATAATTCTGTGGTGTCCTGCTGGCAATCACGGTATAAAGATATAGAGGTGAAGGATCAAGTGAGTTAGGAGAGAATGAGAATTCTCTCCCACAAATGGGAGAAAATGATGACACATGAAGTTCAAAGAAGTTATATGAAGATTTCCCAGTGCTAGGGCATTGTGTTACAGGAATCTGGAAATACACATCACTGTATTTTTCAGGTGAATGAGACCTTTGTGTCTGGTCTGCCACGCCAAACAGTTACAGATCTGCTGCGCAAGGCACAAGGCACCGTTCAACTCACTGTCTGCCGAAGCCTGGCTTTGCACTGGGCCTATTCAGGCAACCAGGGCAACAGAGCTTCCACTCCAAACACCAAGGCAGAGCCTGGTAAGCAGCCACATCCACTCATCATATGACAGAAGTGGGATTATGTTGCCTGAATTCAACTTTGGTCTTAGCGAGACAAGTCACTTTTACAGTCAGTCCTGTCTCATAGCTGTAGGTACAAACATATTCTTCACCCTGATTTGAAGCTCTGGCTAAAGTGCTCCAGACATAGGACCACAGGGAAGGAATGCCCAAGTGTGATTTTTAAATCTAGGAACAAAGCTGTAAAACTCTCAAAGATGCTTTAACTCAGTTTAAGTTTTTAAGTCATGAATGTTGGTCTGATTTTACCCCATTTTATGCAACTCATTGATGAAATCACAGCCTGGTTTTGGCTCAGTTGCTAAAATACTTCTCCCACAAACTTCACATCCCATCACTCCTACTTATCTTCTAGAAGCACTACACCTCCTGTTCTGTCTGGCAGACAGATCCTCTCTCTTCTGTGGTGTTCTTGCTCAAACCCAGAAGCCTCTGCTCCCAGGTCTATTATTCATTTGAGAGCACACCCATCTTGCAAAAGGCAGTACTTGACAGGCACGATTAACTCTATGGAAGAACTTTGTGCTCTATGCTCTGTTTTACTGAATACTCAAAAATTAACTACTAATTAAAACTGGGAATGGAAGCAAGGATATTAAATTACCAATAGATTACATAGTTATAGTCCTCAACTTTCTATTTCTTTGAATACTGAAACATATCCTGTAACGTGGAGAAACCTAAGTGGGAAGGGTATAGAATTCCTCCTTCTGGCCTGCTGGTTACAAATTGAAGGCTTTGTTTCAAGTATTCTTAGTCAAGAAGACACTGCCATTGCCATTCTCTTATTACATGATATCAGTGAATTTCATAGTTTCTGGGAAGTTTAAACTGTTTTCCTGCAAAACACAATGGTATTATAGAAGTACTGGCAGCAAAGTTAATCTATGGTATTTTTCCCTTAGCACTGTGAAGAAGTGAGCTGGGTTAGGGAGAGCAGATTTAAATTGTTTCGTGGGTTTTTATAGCTGCTGTTGATACAGGGCTTTACTTCAGTGTATCTTCTGGCAGTCTGAATTATGCTGGCTTCTTTGTTGGTGACATATGGCATTTGTGCTCTGTTAACCCTCCCAGGCATTCACAAGAGGGAGATTCCATGCCAGTTTAAGACCCTGTATCTCAGTGCCCCATCTGAGGTCAAAGTCCTTTGGTCTAAGCAGCAGAGAAGAAATAGACCTATATTTTCATTCATTTGATTTTTTTTGTTTGTTTTCTGGCATTCAGCAAGTGGTGGGGAAAGCCTGCAAGCTCATCCTGTTTTCAGTTTCAAGCAAGAAAGCTCCAACCAAATGTGCAACAAGGTAAAATCAGAGAAGTTTTCAGAAGTTATCAGGCAATGTACTCATGTTTGTTTACAACATGAGTTTGCGGCAATGTGGGCAAGAACCACACCTTCTTAATGGAAAAAATGTTTAATGTGAGGGAAGTGTGCTGCCATGACTGGAGCTGCTGACATTTGAGTGAGTCAGGATTCCACTGAGACAAGAGCATATGATAAGTATAATACATATGCTAAAAGGGTGGAGGGAAGAAAGGCTGCATATGCAAGTCTTGTTCTGATTCTTTATAATACTGAAATGAATAATTTATTAATTTTACCATCCTTTCAGTATTTCTAAACCATGTACATTAAAAGATTTCTATCCAGCTATCTCCACTACTATTCAAAATTCAAATGCATCTAAATTTCTTCAAACATGGCTATGATTTTGAATCTTAGTAAGTCCTGCAAGTCATTCCACATTAAATTTCAGAGCATCTATTATTTATAAATTAAAAACTGTAAAACTCCTCAGAAAATGTGAGAAAATTAGGTCTTCTTATCCTCCAGAAAACAAATGAAAAAGCCCAAACCCTGATCCAAGTAATGTAATTGAACCAGAAAAAGAAAAATGGTAATTTGAACTAAAATTTAAATAATGATTTATCAAGTGTTACAGCGGAGAAGCAGCTACTTTCATATACTAATAGCTGATATCCTGCATTATTATTTAAATGCAGGACCTAGTTATTACTCTTTAGGATGGATAAACAGCCACCAGTACTATTGCTTCTATTGCATATGGAGGATCATCAAGGGTCTGCCTTCTCTGTTAATTGGGTGCTTCTTTAGCAGAGCAGCTGCACCCAGCTCCTACCATTAGCATTGTTGTGTCTCAGATAAAAAAGGAAATTATTACCAACAGCTCCATCTCAGATGCTGGTGCTTCCTGCTGCCAAGAATTGGGAGGGGAAGAATGTGACTCATGATTCCTGTGATTGCATTTCTTTCTCAGATCAGAGAGGATATAACAAACCTTTCAAAGTCAGTCATGCATGCTGAGATGTAGAGGTGTCTCTAGACTGTATTGTTCTATTGCTCAGAAACTTACAAATGCAGCTGATAAGGCTTTTTACTCCAACTAGTTACTGCAATACACACTTTTGTCTGAAAGTGGAAACTATTTTATTTTCCCTTTCCTTCTTAAGCAAAGGACAGAAACATTTCTGTCAGAAATAAGAGTGTTGATGAAAGTAACTACATTCTTGATGCTTCTGTGTACTGATTATTCACAGCGTTTTCTTTTTTGAAACATGCAGGATGCAGAAAGAACGGACAAATCTCCTCTGCAAGGTCAGCTGGCTGGACAAGACTATAAGGATCTCATCAGTAACGTTTCAGACAGGTAAGTCTTTCAAATGAAGTAAAACTATCAAAATAAATAGTATGGATAAATCATTTGTATATTTCCAGCTCTGTCCTAGCATGGTATGAAAATGACAGAAGCACGGGTCTATTGGAATGCAGCTCCACCTTCAGGAAGAGCTGCTAAACAGCTTCCACACAACTACTAAGACAAGAGAATTGAAGCTTCCAGGTGTAAGAGCTAACAATTGAAAAATATCCTACATGAAAATGGTTACTAGCTGTGAGAAACCTTACTTCCAGTCATTTTTGAGCAGCTATTTATTCAAAGTACATTCTTACTCTGAAAAAACCAACCAAAATCGTACACCGAAAATAGTATTTTTCAGTAGCTATATGGCAAACAACACCCCAGACAAAATGCTACTACAGAGCCTTGAACTTATGATCTTCAGAGTTCTGACTAATTCTTGTAAATAGTTGCTCAATAAAGTTAAAAGTAAGCACAAGTAGATTAAACACAAAATCTTTGTATGGTTCAGATTATCAAAGCTTCTGCCACTTCAACTGACATTGTTTTGCAGGTCACAGAAATGTACAGAATGTAAAAGCTGCAGAAGAGAAAATCAACAGTCTGAGTCAGGCAGCTGGAGCAATGAAGATGATGTTATGCCCCACAGGATTCCTGTTCTACCTAGAAGTAATCATACAAAAACTTCTCTTGTTTCTTCAACAGTATAGCACAGCATCTCCATATATGTGCACTGAGAACAACACTAGTCCCTTGTAGATAAGCTAAGGATTTGCTCTTTCAGTCTAAAAGACCAGAGCACTCAAGACACAATTTTTACTACTGATGCATAGACAGGCCATCCAAACTTTTGTAACTCTCAATGGAGATATACATCATGAGGTCTGTCCTCTCTCCCTTACTGTTCCCATACAACTTCGCAAAATAAGTGAATAAACACTTAAAAATGCAGAACAAAGGGTCAAATTGTCTCTCAAGACTTTTCCCCCAGAATCACTGAATTTCACCCCCCATGACAATTTCATTAAAATGTCTAGAACTGATGTGCTTAAGCATGTACTGAAGCACTTTCACAGCTCAGATGCCAAAGCCCCTCTGACACCCAGAAGAGTTTACAGAAAGAATCTGCCTAATTGTTCCTTTATGAAAATTAAGCTCCTTCTGCTCCAAATGAGAATAATTTGTGAAAGGAATCACTGAGGATTCTGCAGTATCTCACAGATTCTGTGAAATACATATTGCTCTCTATCTCCTTGCTTCTTCTCACCCAGTGGAAGCAATGAGTTGCTGATGGCCCTTATTAGAAGTAAAACACAGATAACTCCCTCACACTACCAAGCTTTGCTGGCCAACAAACAGAAAATCACAAACAATCTATCATCTACTAGCTGCTCAGAGTTTGGGGTTTTTAATTCCCTTTGATCTGGAAGGAGAGGTGTATGGGAAATAGTGTGCTCTGTCTGGAGCGGGGATCTGTCTTCACTGGCACCCTCAACTCGATAACAGGAGCCTCTTTGAGGGTTAGAGACTGGAATGCAAACAGAAAGTGTCTTAAAAGCTCAGGCAAAGCAGGGGCAAGGTTTAGCCCAGACACAAACAGAGCAAGCACAACTCTATTGTAACAGAAATTAGTTAAGAGTAGTGATGATACCTTACAGGAGGAGAGCAGAGCATTGCTTCTTGTCTTCATCCTGTAGCAAAGCCCTGGAACACATCATCAGCTTTTCTTTCAGACATCTGGTATGTTGTCCTTTACAAACAGTAGCCTATGGTGAAAAAACCCAAATTCCATAACTCCTCTGCCTCAAACCATTATTTTTTACATAACAAGCCACTCTTTTTTCTCAACATGGGAACAAAAGTTTTTCTATCACTCCAGTAGAGTAGTGATATTTCTGAAGATGCAATGTTTATCCATTTTCCTAATTTGTCAAGTACTGGACCAGAACACACATTTCAGGATGAGCTAAGTAGTAAAACTGAATCCTCAGTTTGGTGCATCAAAGATAGCTCATATATTGCTCTTGAAGGGCAGTATGAGTTAAGATGAGAAGAAAAATATATTTGCTTACTTTAGGAAGGAAGTTTGTCATGATTATTCCTAGCAGTGAAGTGTGGCAATACTGATTGGATGGAAGTGTTGGAAATGTGGAGATGCTTCTCTGTGAAGATGTGGCCAGTCTCCTATAGCAGTATAAACTAGCATTAAAGTCTCCAATTCTGCAAGAACAGTTTATTTAGAACAGACTGTATTTAGAAACTCTGTGAGGAAATAACTTGCAATAGTTGGATCTGCTTCCAAATAACATGAAATGTGGTGCTGGTTGTATCCACGATGTTGACTTATTCTTCTTTCTGCTGTGAACATAAGTTGAAAATATTTTCTTCCATTCTGTCATATTTCACTTCCACAATATATGCAGCAAAATATATATACATACTGTAGCTCCCTAGCTTTTAAAGCCAAGATTCTGAACTATGAACAATAATAATTAAAAACTTCTTAGTTTTTTGTTATTGTGTTTTGCTTTTTTGTTTGCTTTTTTGTTGTTGATACATAGACAGAACCTTTGCTTCTGGAGATGAACTGACCCAGTTAATTAACTTGAAACCATCACAGAGTGGAGTAGATCCAAGGACTGGCATAACAGGTCTTATTCAAGGACTTCAGCTGCAGATTGAGAATCAAGAGGTGCTAAAGGAGTTTATGGTAAACTTTGATTATTTCTTAAGAGTTAACAGTTCAGCACAGCTAAGAAAGTGACTTTCCACAGAGTGTATGGGAGTTCAGCTTGTATATATTTACTGCATCCTTTTTCCCTGACAATTATTCCTACCAAAATGGGGTTTCTACTCTGCTGTTTGGGTGGTAGTACAGTATTTGCATCTCTCTTCCCATGCGTATCAGCCTTACTATGCTCCCTCTTCAAAGATACTGCCCATGTAGAAGGAAAATAAAAAATGTAACATTCACAATGTAGATTGGGAATCACTTCTTCCTAGACTGACTTCTTCTTATTACCCGCTCCGCTCTGCTGAACATCTACCTAAGAACTATACTAGGGGCTGCATCTAAGCAAGAAATCCATGCTGCTAAGGATTCACTGAAGCAGAAACAGTTGAAAGGAAAATGTTCCACACAATGGAACACTCCAGTTATCCATGGAACTCATTGCCACAAGATGCTGTTATGGTCAGCGACTTTGTAATGAAATTACAACGAAAAAGTAATGTACCTCCACAGATAATGAAAACACATAATTACATCTGATTGCATATAAATAATGAAAAAAATGTAAAATTAGGAAGGCTTGTAAAATCTCTTGTTTCAGAATATAAACAGAGTATGAAGTTATCATCAAATTCCCAAAGAATAGATTATTTCATAATTCTTCAAGATAGCACTGGATTTTCCTTTAAAGGACATGCTCATTACCAGTGCAATGGATTGCTGCCACTTTTCCGTAGTAATTGCAATGTTATCAGTTTCTTTTACTTGCCTTTATATCTCTGACTTTCTGGATACAAAACCCCACAGGCTGAAGTGTATAGGATTTGCTGACATTCCCTAAAAGTTCAAGGGCATATATTAATTTTCATTCATTACATTCCATTATTGATGTAAGTGTAGCTTACTATGAGCTCAGTCACATGTCTGCACAGAAAACATAAAGATCTAATAAATAAAGTGCTGGTTACCAGAGTAAAAGCTGTAGGAACTGATGCAAGTGTTCAAGAACTGTCATATGTACTTCAGTTCTTATAAATGTATAGTGGCAGCATGTGATGATTGAGCATTGTGCAATGCACAGAAAATAGGTAGAAGAATTAAAAAAACATTGAGGTAACGCAAAACTGTAATGAAGTGAACTCGCACATTCCTGCTTCTGACTACCCTGCATTCAATTCCCCTAAATTTGCTGTGAAGTTCTTAATGACTGTATGATTTGCGCTTAATATCATTGGTGCTGTTCCCTATATTTATCACTTACTCCATCACTGAAAAGTATTCAGTCATTTTTGCACTGTTCATAGTGCAATAGTTAGTGCTTGTGTTATCAATCATAAATGCTGACATTTGGCCAACACAGTATTCCAAACATCTATAATACAGCAATATAAAACAGGGACTTGTAATGATGGGATCTGAGGATGAAGGCTGGAGTTATCACTTGAAAATGCAGAAATATTGTGCAGGGAAGAGAAAATACAAAGCAAATTGAATTTTTTGCCTAGAAGTTCAGAGAATGATGTATTGATTCTCTTCTGTAAGAAGTCTATTTGCCAGTCTTGGGTTATATACAGCAGTAAAGCTTGTTCACACTGACACTGTAAAAGCTGTCTGTTGAGGATATGAACAATGCAGATTGACTATTTCTTTTTCATCTAGGCTTTAGAACATGTGAAGCCAACAGATGACTGCAGAACTGGCAAAGCACCAGAAAACCAGAATAAAAACCGATACCAAGATATCCTTCCATGTAAGTATGCACAGAAATGAGAACGTGCATTTGGTGAACAAAGTCATCAGAGGAACACAAAAAAAATTTCTGGACCCTTGATGTCTTCCTAAACTGCAGCAACAGGACAACACATGCAAAAATGTGTAGCATCTCTATCTTCAGTGACGCAGTGTATATATTCTTAGAGGTTCCTCTCGTTTATAACACCAATACCCAGTGACAACATTCTTATGCAATACCTGAGAAGCAGCACTGTGTACACTATGTTGGAACACTAGAAAACAATTCTATAGTAATTAGAAGGCTTTTCACAGTGTTGCACAAGTACCTCAAGAGAAATAAAGCTGCAATGAACCATACAATTTATCAGTGGGAATTCTTACTTGCAATGGTTAATATTAGTGCTAATAGTCAAATGTGTTCTAAAATCCAGAGAGATACTTTTCTGGAGAGACTGAAGTTTCCTCTTTCCTGAGTTCTGGAGATGGTAGAACTCTGTTTCAGATCCACAGCTGAAATAGCATCTTTCTGTTTCTGTACAGATGATAAGACACGAGTTCCTCTGGGAGAAAAGAATGGCTACATTAATGCAAGTTACATCAGAATGAATGTTGGAGAAGAGGAACACTTTTATATTATAACCCAAGGGCCTCTTCCATCCACTATGGCTGATTTCTGGCAAATGGTCTGGGAGAGTGAATCAGATGTGATTGCCATGATGACAAAAGAAGTGGAGCTAGGGCAAGTCAAATGCCATCGATACTGGCCTGAATCTCCCTATAACTCCAAAGAACTGGCTAATTTCTATCTCAGGCTACACAATTACCAGACTCTGGAATACTTCATAATTAGAAAAATAGAAATTATCAACAAGCAGGTAAGTTGATTTAATACTTTCATATATGATGAAATTGATTATGTAGTTTACGTGAGTGGATACAAGTAGTATTGTTTGCTTGTTCCATTATATGTGCCCAGTATTTTTTGGGGATGTAAAAATCTGAATAACAGACATGAAATTAGGATTAATGAGGTGCTTTCCTCTTGCTCATTGCATAAGCAATGGATATAATATTACATACGTTTGGACGAGAACTTCCAAAAATGAGACCTCTAATAGTCACAGAACTGGTGTGTTCAGTGTTTTGCAGAATTGTTTACTGTTCTCATCAAATCACATCCCCACCAGAGTGGATTCATTCTGTAATGGTGGTTGAATGGAAAGAGAGGGAGAAGGTGGCTTTCATCCTAGAATTTAGGACAAATGATACTTTCCTTGTTTATAAAAAGACACAAACACACATGAAACTACAAATCTAGCAGCAATTTTTGGAAACTTAACAAATACAGAATCCAGGTGGAAGACCATGGAAAACAGGGCAGGTATAAGTCTTGCCTTGATATTAAGTAAAGCTTTGCAAAAACTTCTGCAGGACATATAATTTAGTGGGATAATTAAAACATCTGTGCCAGACTAAACTTGGTGCCTTTTCCATCAAGATAACAATTTGAGGAAATTCACCTTATGTCACTGAGCGTGAAGCATTGTAAAGCATTTGATACAAGCCTTCCCAAAAGACTCCTAAAATGGCAAGATGGAACACCATATGTGATTGTTTCAATGAACATATTAACTTTGCTATGTTTGTACTGAATCAGTAGCAAACTACTAGAGAAAGCCACAGGTCTACTTCAGCAGAAATCCATATTTACATTCAAATTCTTCTGGTGGTAAAAATCCAGGTAGTTAGCACTCAGATTTTTATGTGGCTTTGTGAACTGGCAACAAGAAGTGTTGACCCAGGAAAATTCAATTAATATTACCAACAAATTACATAACTACATTCTTTCAAGGCAGCAGAGTAACTTAAGTGTCTTGTCAAAGTCATATGAAGTAAATTTCCTAGGTCTGTGTTTCTGAGTGCATTTCCTGAAACCTAAAGAAACTTTAACGGAGTCAAGTATGAAAAGCTAGAGAACTGTAGACAAAAAATTTTAAGAATGAAGCTGTCGGAAAATTTTTAGTGGAATTCCTTGAAAATTGGGACTGATAATCATTGACCTTTCTGGTCTCTCTCTTCTAGACAGAAGAAAAGCGCATTATAAGTCATTTGCAATTTACTACTTGGCCAGACCACAATACTTCTAAACTGGCTGAGCAGCTTGTAAAATTTATTTGTTACATGAGAAAAGCTCACAGGAGAGGACCTATTATTGCTCACTGCAGCACTGGCATTGGAAGAAGTGGAGTTTTGCTGTGTGTTGAAATTCTTCTCAGCCATATAGAAAAAGATTTATGTGTAAGTATCAAACAGGTCATTGTTAAGTGTTACAAACTTGGTATGGATGTCAACAGCATGGTGGGAACATCTTAGAACAGAATAAATCCTCTAAGAACGCACCCTAACAAAACGGAATAAACCCAGCTTTCATTGTTTTAAACAACAAAGGTAGTAACTACAAATATACTGTTTCTAAAAGAGCTGTCACAGCTTCCCCATCTGAATATGCTTAAATCTTTCTTTCTAACTTGCACATCAACCAAAGTAAAAACAATTCTCTTCTGACAGTTCAACATCAAGCAGATAGTGAGAGATTTGCGAGATCAGCGTTTTGGCATGATCCAAACTAAGGTAAGTTCTAAATATGCAACTAGATCATTGTGTTTTTTAAAAAGCCTCAATCTGTGGTACAGCTCCATATGCTATGATAAAGCTGGGACTTAAACTATCATTTTAGTGCTCTCATTTGAGGAAAATAACAGCCCTCTAGCTCTTGCCTAGTTTTAAATATGAAAGTCTGTCCCTTACTGAATAAGGGAAATAAAAGTAAAACAGCAATATAAGACAAATACAACACATCCCCCTTTCTTTTTCGAAAGCAAGAAGAAAAGCAAGATTCAGAATCGGATTTACTAAAAAACCTACCCTGCAAAATTATACCCTTTAGTTGAATTCTTGCTATTGATGAGTTATCATCACCAAGTAAACCCTTCTACTCCTGAGCTAAACCCACTCCTGAAAAGATTTTTCACACAGAAAAAAGACAAGATACTGCTAACTCACCTTAGAGAAAACAGTTGGTGAGAATAAAAACAAGAGAAGACTAAAGTTCTTCCTATAGGCAAATATTTTAGCACATGCTTTGATAGATTTTTCTTCAGGGTAATGATTGAGCATGGGACTAAAATTAAGCAATATATAACCTTCACTGTCCTACATGAGAGTTGAGTACATGCTTAAACCACAGAGTTCCTGTACTTTTACCAGTGATGGAACAAAAAGAACAAGGATTCTCTGAAAGATGTACGTTTTGTATCCATATGACATAGATGCCAATGCTATAAACATATAACATAGAAACATATAATTTCAGCTAGTCCATCATTCTTTGTCTAGAATTTATGTTGAATGTAAGTAGGTGTTTCACACTGGTGTCTCCACACACAGGATGAGTATTTATTCTGTTATGAAGTTGTGCTGGAAGTCCTTCAGATCCTGCGAGCAATGGATTCCTACTGAATATGATTCCTACAATGTGACTCTTCCTGTTGCTATTCCACTGGACTCCAGGGACTGCTCTGCAACTACTTTAAAGAGATGTCATGCCAGCACAGACAAGTGTTATATAATTTTTTAGATTACAAAGTAATTTAAAAACCTTGCTTAAGATGTCCTGCGCAAGTCATTTATTTCTTGGCTCAAAGTATGAAGAAAACAGCCAGCACTGCAACACTGTTGTGTCAAACTGCTATGGACAATTTTTGCATTCTGTGTAATAACATATTCATTGTTAGGAATATGTGTTGGGACTGTAGCAAGGATGTAGCAGCCTTTGGAATTAGCTTTACTATCCAGAGGGCAACTACAAAGATCTAGGATTCTGTTGGTGTTAGGGGAAGATTAGTTGTCCCTCATCTATTGTTGTGCACTGTTTGCTTCCAGACTGCAAACCAGTGTTTACTCCACCAGTTATGCTATTGCATGGAAGGACTCAGTTTGGTGACCTTTGGTTGCTTGAACAATGTAGAACCATGTCCAGCCCATGAGTTTATCACCAGACATCTTAAATCAAGAAATTGACAGAAAAAAATAGGATGCCTTTAAACCCTGGTCCTCTTCAAAGGAAGAGCATTCTAATAATTGGATGGAATATTAATTTTTTCCAGCAATATGAACAGATGTAGATAGCATCAATATTTTCATTCCACATCCATAGCAAAAGAAATGCAATACTAAGCCCGGTGAAACAACTGTGTGTGCGTTGTGGTACACACAAACATTTCATCTTTCCCT
>NW_005054300.1:10170806-10197956 GCF_000277835.1 Geospiza fortis
TTTCCCTAACCCTTTACATTGATTAACTATCTTCTCATTCTTACCTAGGATCTGAAATATGGGATGTCCTGCTGGTTTCAGTAAGGGCTGAATCAGATCTTTAAATTAAAGAACACTCTGTACAGTTTATTTTTCTTGTAAAAAGTGTTTCTGTTCATGTGGGTGGATTTGAACAGAAATCTGCTGTTCAAGGTGTAAGATTGTATTTTTTCCATTTGTTGTACTTCTAAGTCCTTATCTAGAAGGTGACATATGGAAGTGATTAGATATGCATTAGAAGAGTAACTTGTAAACATAGGAAACTGAAACAATCTAACTAAATTGTATATATTTTTAACACTTATTTGGTTTCTGCAAAAGAAAAATGATTAGGAGACATTGGGTATAAAACTGCAGTTGAAGCAAGAAAATAAAAGAACCATTTATTTTATTACCTATTATGAATTAGAGGTTTATAATTCAGAAAGAATGGGGTATTAAATAAAAATTTAAAGTATGGCTTTAGAAAAAGCCACTGTAATACAATTATAATTAAGGACAAGGCCCACTTTTTCTTTCTGCTCTCCAATAGTGTGAAGGCAGTCTCCAATATAGAAAGGCAATTAATTATGTGCGCCAGATGCTAACTTCAAACTTTAATTAATAAAGTTGCAGAGCAATGCTAAATAAATCCAGGAGTAACCCTGGATTTATATTGATATAAACATATACAGAACTCAATGTTTTGTCTTAAATTCATTGAATTTGGTCCTTCCTCAAAGCATTACTCTCCATGTATTCTCCATTTATTATCTTTATGTTGAATACAAAGGTCTGTTCACACAATTTTGTCAAATATCAACAGCCAATTTTTTTCTGATAACTCTTTTACCTTCATTTGGTATTTAGCCTTTCACTTTAATTACTTCACATGTACTAGGCAATCAATGCATTACACTGTAATGAATACACAATTCATCTTTTGTACCACAATAATTTAATAAGCTTCCTAGTAAAAAATATTCCTGTACTTTATGCAAAGGTGGTTTTTTTGTGGGGCTTAGAACAAGTATTCCGGACTTAGAAGACAATCTCCAAAGGTCATTATTTGTACACCATCTTTGCAGCTGTTTGACAGATGTGTTTGCTGTTTGACATAAGTTTTTCCTGTTTTACAGAGATATTAAAAAGATTTATTAAAACAATCTCCTTAATTTCAATGTCTTTTTATAAAAAAGCAGCTGCAATACCTAACTGCTAACCAACTTGAGCTCTGGGGAAAATATTTTATTCATGGGGGCTTGTCTGTAAACTTCCTCCAAAGGCAGATTTTGTGATGATGTACAGTGGAATGTGGCCACATTCAGCAGCTGATAAGCATTTCCCCACACACACAGCACAACTGAGTGTCCCACCTCTGTGTTCTTTATTCATGCAAAACTCCCTGGAGATCCAGGCTCACTGATATGCATTCATTTAGAACAAAAGATGACCCACTCTTTACAGAGCTCACACTACTTGACAAGTCAGGATACACTGAAAAGAAAGGAAAATCTACTGTCTCATTTAATTCATAGGGAAGTGAGGCAGTGGTTGTTGATTTGTCCAAGTTTTACATTGTTTTGGAAAACTTGGGAACTAAACACAGACGATAAAATCTCTCATTCTTTGCCTACACACAAAACTATCTTTCCTCAGTCAGAAAAGAGGATCACGCTGCTCTGGATGATTTATGAGATATTGTTTAGCACATAAAGTGCTCTGACTGGAATTTGCACACACTCTAATATGCAGGAGATATGTTATGGCAGAGAACCTCAGTCTGTGCCTATGGTCACTCTTCTTACTTCAGAAGTAGTATTGAGATTACCCTTTGTGCTCTACCACCTGGTTGCAAATCAGGACAAACTGCAGTGTGAATGTGAACAAAAAGAGCACGTTTTTTAAAGGCAGTGCCTGCCATAACAAGCACACCAAACAAGTAAACATATGCTAGTCCTCAGATTCATATTGTAGCACAAAGCCTTGTCAGTCATACTCTGTGTTCAGACAGTAGCTCTGTCCACAGAACAGCACAACTTGTAATCATATTTTGGAGAAATAACTGTTTTACCAGCACTGAGACTGCTGTTAAGCTTTTTTATAACTACCATTTTATCTCAATTTAAAAGCAAGTACAGCAAGAACAACCACTGCATAGCTATAAGGTTACAAAATCACGTGTGCCGGGGAAAACGGGTGTCCACATTTTTCTATTAACATTTTCACTGAGTTCCATGGACCCAGAACTGCTTCATGCTGATGTCTCTGCATACTCTAGTACCCCATCTGCAACAGATAAGATACCTGAAAATACCCACATCTGACAAAATGGGTGTTTCTGTCTACAAGAGCATTGTCAGGTATAAATAATTTATTTGTCCTAATATAATCACGTTTCCTTTAAATTTTCTTAGAAAGCCTGAGAGACGAGCCAGTAATTTTTTTCTGTCTTTTCAGTTGAAATTTACGACCTCACTGACCAACAGGCCCTTCTGTGACAGAACTAATACAGCAACTGCAGAGGGTCCGTCCTGAAAAAGAGCAGCAATCGCTGCCACCTAGGGGCACATCGCGACCACGACAGCGCCAATTGCAGCCGGTCGTTCCTGCCCTGGGCACAGACCCACTCCATGTCCCTTAGCTGCAGAGTAAACACAGCCAGATAAATGTCACAGAAGGCTTGTGGGCAGATTCCACTTGCTAACTGAAATTATGCCACTGTGACTTCTTGCCTATACCTACAAGTGCAGCTAGAAGCTTTCACAGGAATATTCTTTCTATTGGATAACAGAAATACTGAATGGAATTATTTTCTCATGAAAAAATAATACAATCGTTCAAATGACTAAAATGGGGCACCCCTTCCACAGACAGGGTCTGCACAGTGTGTTGCACCCACACTGGATGCTTGCTTGGTGCTGTACAAGTCAGAGCTCCCAACATCTGAAAAAATCTAAGTTTATCTATACTATTCTCTCTTCCTTTAAAGTGTTAGCGTTAATAAAAAGTACTTTAAATGATACTTTGCATAATCTGAGTGTCTTAATTATTGGAATTACATAGGAGCAGCAACTCAAGCTTCAAGACTTTCAGTTACTAGTGAAGGACAATGGTATTTCTCACAGCTTAAATCACAAAGCTGGACTCAGCATGAAGACTACCTTCCTACTGTTTGCAAAGCTGATGAAATATTATTGTAACACTACAAAACACACAAGTCAATTGAGCTCTTTACACAGAAAAGAGAGCTCACCCTTGCAAGCTAAGCAGACTGAGAGTTCGAGTCCACTATTAGATGAATCTTGTAAATGTCCAGTAATGTGTGTGATGGAAAGGTACAGCACTTATAAAGATATGTGTAACACTGAGGAGTGGTTTGCACATAATCTTGCATGGATGTAACTTTCTGGGGTTAGAATTAAGCTTGTGAAACCAGAAAAGTATTCTGTATTGTCATACTGACAAAATCAGTTTTTTCTTGGTCACTTACTTTGTTCACATCAGGAATAACAGAACCTCATACTTCATTCACGCTTCTCCAGGCCCAACAGCATGAAACAAGTAACACTGGATCCCAGGACCACAACTCAGAACAGCTGAGATTGGAAGGAAGCTCTGGGAACCGTCCAGTCTAAACCCTCCAACTCCCAGCAGTGTCACCTTGAGCTCAGGATTCTATTCATGTGGGTTTTGGGTGTCTCCAGGATGGACACTCCTTGACATGTCTAGGCAACCTGTTCTGCTATTTGGCCATCCTCAGAGTAAAAAAGTTTTTTTCTGATGTTTAAAGGAAATTCCCTGGATTTAATTTGTGTCCAAAGCATCTTGTCCTGTCTTTGGATACCACTAAGAGGAATCTGTTTCTCCTTCTTCACCTTTTTACTCCCTCCTGATAAGGAATTTGTACATATTGATATGATCCCCCTGAGCATTCTTGTCTCCATGCTAAACAGCCCAAACTCTCTCAGCCTCTCCTTACACAACAGGCATTTCTTAATTCCAATTTCTTAATCATCACAGTGGCCTTAATATGCAAGTACTAGTTTAGAGAGATTACAAGACTCCATCCAACAGGTACATCCAACAGCCTACTGAAATTAGGAGGTAGAGTTTTTGAGTCTATTTTGTCACTATTGACAGGTGACAGCTGCTGTTTTAATACCACTTAAGGACTGATCAAGGCCTGAGGAAACAATACAGGAGATTAAGAAAAGCTGCAGAGTGTGGAGCATATCTTGGATGTCAGTCTGAAATATCTGCCAGCAATCATCTCTACTTTTTTACATAGTCTTAACAGTTCAGTGTCCTCCCATATGAAGTAGGTGGCTATTCAGAATTCACTGCCTTTTCTGCACAGTACCAGTTACACATTCACGCCCGAGGGACAGTGAACTTTTTGCAATCCTGTTCTGAATTATACAGCTATTTAGCTTTCTCATTAAACCATTCAAAAACAAAACCCCAAAAAGCAGTTAAAATGCCTGAGAGCAGTACACCCCCAACCAGGCGACAGACACAATGGGGACTATACAGTAGCTGTCCAGCACCCCAGCTCATTACACAACCTAGCAATTAACTGAGGTTGCCTGTGCTCCCTCCCCTCCCTGCATTTATCCTCTTGAGAGATGACAATCCCTTCTTCTCCTTCCTGTTCAACACTCTTGGAAAGACATGCCAATGACTGTAGGCTTTCCTTTCCCATCGCACTGCTGTAAAAAGCTTCTTACTACTTCCATTACCACTTCCTTCATGGCTGAAGCAGATTTATTCCAGGCAAGGCACCAGCTGCAGTACCCTTGGCTCATTCAGCACACCTACCAATAGTTCCCAAGGCAGAAACAACATGCTGTGATTTTGCTTAATGCCAGCACCTTTGGATAAGTGACAAGGACACTATGAGAAATAATGAACATTAGGGAAATGTAGCTATAGCAACACAAGTATTCACAAAGCAAATCCCCACCATGAGCACAAGGAAACTGCTGTTATTGTATTTGTAAAAGTGCTGATAAAGCAGGAGCTTGGGCTACAACATCAGGAGAAGGCATGCCTGGCCTTCAGTCTTGCCACAGATGGTAACACGTGCAAAAGCACCCCTACAGCAGACAGAAACTTAGCTCACACACTTTCAGAAATGTTGGATGAAACAACAGATCCAAATTTGAGCCTTTCTAAGAAAATCCCAAACTACCCCAGCTCTTTATTTTCCTGCTCCAGATTTTACTGCAGGTTTAGCATCATGTCACCAAAGGAACCATCCTGATGACACTCTCATGCTGACTAGGAGGCTGCCATTGTTCCAGAAGCAGGAACTGAACCTTGGTCTCTCATTAACCTATGCTGCTTCCACCCTTTTTTGTCCACTTAAAGCAGGCAAAAGTTGTAGTTGAGTCTTCAACAGGAACACAGACAATGCTTTCTGACTTCTTTTTTTAATCGTAAGATGAAACAACTGAATTACTCTCGAGGAATTTTGACTTTCATTTGATATAAGAAATAAAAAGTTAGTTCATTTAACTTGGAACAGCACTACACATATTCCTCCAGAATCCCTGGGTTCCTCTCTTCATCATATCTATAATTCACTTTAAGAAAAGTTTCTTAACAGTATCATGCCTAATTTTCTCTGTCTACTGCTTTGCTGTCTTAAAGAAGATGCATGAGGCACAGGTAATGCTTGGGAAGAGTTGAGCAAGTATTCAAGTAAAAGACAATACAAGACATGAAATATTCTTCATGCCTGCCCTTTTCAGTTACCACACATTCCCCTTCACCCCTGTGTGAGAGTTAGGACACACGTAGCATATATCTATCTCTATAATTAGGAAATTAGCACTGAATCATTAAGAGGAAATATTTTTTTAAAAATGAGTAGGAACAAAGTGTTATTTGACAGCTAGAAATTCTGCTAGTATCACCTAACTTGAGTCACTTAGCATGGACTCAGCATCGTTCCTTTTGCTTGACAGCAATTTTAGATCAAAAGACCTAAAACTTTATGGGACCTCTGTTCCCATAGACAGAATCCACATAAAGCCTGGAATTCCAGCAGTGCTGGGATGACCAGACCTCTCAGCTCAATACAAATACCCAACTCCTTCAGAGCAACATTGCTCTAGGCAAGAGCATCTCCTTCCTTCCAGAGCACTCCATGCCAGCCCCTGCTGAGACTTTCAATGACACAGAGATTTCTCCACCTACTCCTTCTCTCAACAACATTCAATTAGATCCCTGGCTAAAAGCTGGGTGGCTGCTCGGTAATGCTCCTCTCTTAGACTTGGTCAGTGGCCCAAAAGGTTCAATTATCCTATGAGACATCCTGGGATTTTCATAACACTGTTTGAGGTCTATCAAAGCATCTGATGAAACTCAGTTACTTCCTTGGAGTTCTGAGAAGAACACAGATTAAACTGGGAACACAAACATCAAGTTAGTATGTTAAAAATATCTAATGAATAAAATATATTTTTCCTTTTCCTTTATCAACAGTTGTCCCCTCTTAGTAGTTCCATTAATAGGGCTAAAGGTTTACACACCTCACTCTCTGGCTGTGCGTCTTGACTCCCAGTTTTTGTAAAGTCCTTGAGGAATTCAAAGTACAGCTAGGCTACCTCCAGGTGGTCAGGACTTCACTGATCAATGGCCCGTAGCCAGCTGAAATGATTACAGCCTTGGGCAGGAAAGTATTGTTATCAAAGCTACTGCTTTCTGTAGCTTCAGCCCAACTTGCCTCAAAATCATTACACAGCACAGACAGGGGTAATGTGCCCATTATTCCCATGTCTATATGCTCATAGAGGAGCTATCTCCTCTCTGTAGCTTTACACATGTTCAGTTCTCTTCACAGTTTCCCTCCAAAATGCCAGCACTTCTCTTCCTGTCTGGCTGTTCTTTGAGCACTGATTGGGATGTGAGTGATCTGCTTTTAACTCTCAGTTACTTCTGTAACAGCTGAGGGCACCAAGCCTGTATATTGCTATTGTCTTCACTTCTGGGAGAGGTAGAATATACTCTCTCCAAATCCATTCCATGTCACAAGCACACATAATGTGTACCAGTATGTGAGAAAGCTGGCAAGATTGGGAAGAACATGTGCATTAGTGTGGATGCATTTACCTGCCATTGGAGCAGGCTGATAATGGATACAGTTTGCCAACAAATTATGCAGGAAATGGGGCTAGCCAGGAGAATTTCCACCTTTCTTTAACTTTTTGTCACAATGTTCTTTTTTCCTTTTTTCTCACCTTCTTCCAAATGCCAGAACAATCTACACTAAAATCAGACATCAGTTCTATACACACAGTAATGTGTGTCTTTGCATGTGAGTGCATGAATGTGACACTGCTTTATACAGAACAGAATCAAAAATATTCAACCAAGTGTCCTTCTACAGCTAGTAGAGACTTTTAAAGTGTGGATTTTACTTTCATTCTTGACTGGGCAGGAGAATCTTTCTGACCCAAAAGATGATATGTGTATAGCATAGTGTTGAACGAGGCTTTCTGTGCATGGACTTAACAGCTTACCTCTGTCTCATAACAGTTCCATGAACGCCTCATTGTCAGCAGAACTGCATCCAGCTCCAGTGCTGCTCAGGGAAGCTAAAATAATGGTCTCACCCAACCCTAAACTCCAAAGATTCCATACAGTCTACCATGTTAAAGTCCTAATGTCTACCCAGCTAGTTTTAGGTTTGTGCCCTGTGGTCACTACGCCTGTGCAAGCAGCCCCTCGCCAGACCAGCTTTCAGCAAGGGCCCATCTGTGTGCAGCTCTCTGCTTGCATGAACACGAGGCGAGGGCTTGCAGAGTCCTGGCAGGATGGGTGCTGACAATGGCCTGTCAGAGGGGGAAATCTCCCAGTGGGAATGTGTGTGATGGACCCACTGGAGTGAATTAGGTCACCTCATGCTGTCAGAAACAATAGGGACAGAGCTCATACAATGGCAAGCAGCCTCATATATGAAGTCTGTGGACAATTGGTTCTGCTAAAAAAGGCTATCAGCAGCGATACTACACAGCAGGACATCACTGCAGAGATGAACTGGCATGTGAAGGGAGGCAGAGGTCTGAGCAACTCAAGGCACACAACCAGAATCCTTAGATTAAAAAAAAATTCTCCTAAGTAGCTAAGAGGGCATCTGCTTTGGACTTGAAAGGCTGATAATCCTCCCTGCTTTGTCCTCCAACCTAACTCTTTCTTACTAAAGAATGAAAATATAAATAAGCTACAGTAACAGGCTGCAATTGTTTAAACATACCAGTGGCTTTAAGGTTTTCAGCATCCTTCAATGCTCATCCACATTCTGAATTCTCAGTTGCAGCTAGATCTATGGTGTAGCCTACATAATTGCTCCTGAAAACTTTGGCCATCATTTTACTGATTCCCTCCTCAATTCAATCTTTCCCATTACAAATCCTAAAAAGGGAAGAAGAAGAAAAGGAGGTTGGTTAATAACTGATTGATTCAGACTTTTCTCTCTTCATCAAATATCTCACAAAACCTCTGGCAAAAGCAGGGAATGCTCTGAGCATTTGCAGGGAATGTCTCCCTGCAAAAGCAGGGGACGTACAGTTCCAATATCTAAGACACTCAGAGAAAATCTTGCTGGTTGTTATTTGCTCCATCATGTGAAGGAAGCTACAGAAATGCTGTACACAGCTAGATCCAAAAAGTGCACTTGCAAAAATGAGAGGAAAGGCAATGGTGCTTATGTTTGTGGGATTTGAAAGAGGCAGAAAAAAAGGGAAAACCCATTCACCTACATACTCATGCAGATCAAATGGGATAATTATTTTGAACTTCATGCATTATCCTTCATCTTTCCTTACCAGAATTAGCCTGAATATAACTTTAACTTCACTACCTTTCCCTTCACTGAAGTTTTGTGTCCACTGCCAGACCCACCCCTCATCCTAACTCTGGACACACATATTTAACTGCTCACTAGTGGGATGCTGAACAAATCCACAACAGTACATTCCAGCTAAGGTACCATGTGTGCTTTCTGCAAATTTAAACATAATGGAGACTGGTTTTATCATGGGGGCCTAGAGCTGCATGATGAGCATTTGTGACCTGCATAATTTGGGTTTTATACTGATACTCTGACCAGACTGATAAAAAGATAGCATTTACATTCCTGCAAAAATCCAATTATAAATTCCTTGTATTTCAGCTCTGTTATGTCCCACCAGCATTTCAAGCCCTTTGATCTCTGAACTATACAGCATTCAGCATGTATCATTATAACATCATGTTTAGATTTTGTACTCTGGTGATTCTGAGCATAATATGAAAAATTTTTTTTTGCTTGATTTTGGGAGGCTGTTTTTAAAATTTGTTTTTATAAATTATTTTGCAGTCATCACAAAAGGCTTGTGATCCTTCCAGCTCCCACCAGATGTCACCAAGCTCTCAAGGATCTCTGCAGTTAGGGCGGTAGAAGCCTCTTGCTTGAGTGCTAGTGCAGTGTCTTTCCCTTTTCAAGAGAACAGGGTAAGGAGCTGAGGGCAGTCTTGCCTTGTCAGTGCATGAAACGCTGCTGAATCACTAGTGGGCCAAGGCTGTTATGATTTCACTGCTGTTGAACAGTTTTATCTGAAAGGAGTCTATCTCTTTTCACATACTAACAGGGCATAACACCACCACAGCTCTGCTCTCTGCCTGACACACGTGGCAGAGCAGGAAGCAATACAATAACATGCACAAGAAGCAAGTTTGTGTTACTGCCTTCCAGGCTACACACTGAGGTGAAGTGGCCTGCCTGTGGCCTGCACAGGGACTACTGAACTAACTGGGCACTGAAGCCAGCTTTCCATGCCCATTTTGAAAAACATTTGCCAGTAAGCATTTTGCTTTTCTAGGCAGTGGTTCTCTTCTGAGTTTTACCGAGTGCTGAGCATTGTGGTCTCCTGCACAGTATAAATGCCCGAGGTCTCACTACTCAAATATGTGTGTTCCCCTGGAATGAGCCAGCTTGCCAAGAGGCTCTCCTCAATGCATCCCAATTGGCAGAATAGCACTCTCAAGGCTCTGCCATCAGAGGAAATATTCAGACTCAAAGAGATTAGATGCACAGACTAAGATGAATAGAAGTTGACAAATATCCAAGATGTATTTTTGAGAATGAAGAGGCTGAGCTGAAAATGAATGGATTTTAATGAGAGAAGGAAAGGAAATTCACCATGAATTGCAGACATCTATTGTCCTGAAAGGACATTGTTCCCCATGGCCCCAGAACAAACATGAAAGGCACACATTTCATGAGGTATTGTTGGGGCTGGCTTGACTATGGCAGCTTGGGCTTGGACAGAACTTTTCATGGAGGGTTTCAAATAATTTCCCTTCTGAGAGCATTATTCATGGCCTTTTTAGAGACACTGAAGTACACATTGAGACAAAATTACTTGGTCTTACAGTGAACAGCTCCCAGAGCTTGAAAGTGAATCCTGATCAGTATCAATGAACCTCTGCCCTAGGCCTTATTTCTGCAACCCTGCACATGGGGAAACTTGGCAGCTGGTTTTCGTGCACCAGCTCTCACAAATGACATTGTACTGAAGCAATCATTGTCCATAAGAACTGCAGAGCCTGTTTGTCCTTTGTAGCTGAGAATAGATTGGACATTGCTCCCTACAGAGTACACAGCAGCCAAGAGCATGCAGAAGAACAAACGCAGTTTGGGCACACTTGTTGGTGCCCTGACAGGCTGACAACAGTCTCAGGGTGATTCAGCTCAGGAGATAATCTCATTCCTGTGCAGGTCACCCTAGTTAGTCTTGTGTCCTGCCCACTGCAGCCATCAGGGTTACATTCTCCTCCTGGCCCATCAAAATCGCCTCCAATCTAAACTGGAATACCCTCATTTTAAGGTGTGAGTTGTCTCTAAGAACTGTGTATATTTTTTGAAAAGTTCATGACTGCAGATGGAACACGCACCAACTACTCACCACTGCATGATTACATGGTCCCCATTCTTATTGCTGAGAAGGAGAGGGGAAATAAAATTCCAGCCTGGGCTTTCTCTCCACTTTTTTTTCCCTACATCAACTAAAGTGATCTATATAGTTATCACAAACACCTCTTCTTCTGGGAACTTTTTCCTCAGTTAGGGCAATGATTAAAAGCAATATCATTGTATTTCCAATGCTTTCTTTTCTGACAGAATAGTAATTTCTCTTCCTGCCATAAACATCTCACTTTGACAAGTACACAGAAACAACCAACATTTAAAAGTCAAGGTAGATATTGTAACACATTGTCATCTAGTACAGAATCAAATTACCCTTCCTTTCCCCCCTCCCATCAGCATCCATTTTCATGACACACTCTACTTACACACATGTGACTCTGGGATTAGAAGCACAAACCTCTGCCATTTGCAGAACATTGCTTTTCTCCTTCACTATAGGCAGACATGATCACAAGTGACACAATGCCTTTGCTCACACAACAGCCAGCCTTGTTCAGTTTGTGGTGCAGCCCATGCTATTGAACATTCACTGCTTCTGGTACCCAGTGCAGCTACACAGTAATTCTAATAGCTGGCAGCTCTTTTACAGCTGCCTGAGCTGCAGTCAGACCCACGACCACAATGTTGCTATGAACTTGAAAGGCCATCTGAACATTTTGCTTTTTATTTGTTTTGTAACTGATGGGAACTTTTCCACCTTTGATGCTATTGTAAGGAATGCAAGCCATAAAGCAGAAGGGTAGCAGGACTCTGGTCAGCTGAACACTAACCAATTCCAATCTAAAAAGCCTGTATTTTATTTCTGATTCTTTTCTTGATCCATTTGCCTTCTCAATATTGTTCTATTTCTCATCTCTTAATTATAACTCATCATTATTCCCAATTTAAAAAAATAGATGAAGGGAAAAGAATGAAAAAAAGACAAGCAACAATGAATTTCAAAATGTATCTGAAAAGCCAAAACTTCTTTGGTTTCCTGAAATCTAGACAAAATTGTAGAGGCCCCCAGGAACAATTCCTGTTTCCAAGCACTTCAATAAGCAATTTGAGCCAGAGACACTGTAATTATTCATTAAAAAAGATTCCTTAGAGATCAACTTATCTTGAATGGTCCTGCTGTAATAAAGTATTAATAGAGAGAAATCAATTTCCAATATCACTGTCATATCATGCTGTCAGAAATAAGTGCAACTACCTACTGTGACTCAGGTTTAGTTATTTTAGTTCTGCCATAGAGGGGCAGCCCTACCTGTTTCATGGCCCTACTGCAAAGCAGAATAGCACATGCCATCCCAAGACAGCACACAGAAATATCTGATTCCTTAGTTGCATCGAGGGTCCTTATTTGCCTGTGTGTACTTCTTTGACAAAGAAATGAGGCTCACAGCAGTTGATCATAGAAATCTCCTTGCAGTGAAGATTTGTGGTTTCTCCCAGTCATGTAGTCCCTTCAGGCTTAGTTGCATTCCAGTCTGGGTTTAAAAAATTGCTAATGGAAAATACTTCCACACCCAGTGGCTAATTACTTTCTCCCTCTCAGAAGTAAAATCTTGGGTTGGTTACGAATTCACTACTCAACTGTTAGTTTCAAGGGAGAGCAGAAAGCCCTAAAAGGGACAAAGGAGATCCTGCAGTACCTATAGGATTGTTCTTATGCTTTTGCCTTCTAAATCCTAGTTCTAAGTAATTGATAATTAGGATTTGTGTTGATTCATATCTGCAAACCTAGAGCATGAAAAAATGTATTAGTGATATTCACTAAACTTTCTATAATTCCCTTTACCACCTATAAGGTTCAGCGTTGCTGACATCAAATGCCTGAAAATGAGAGAGGCCTTTCTTCAAAAATTGGAGATCCATTAAAAAAATAACCATTTATTTTTTTATTCAGTAGTGTTCCAATTGTTCAAAGTTGTATGTTCAGATTTTCTTCCTCAGCCACGAGCATTTTTTCCTTCATAAGCAGATGACTCCATGACCAAGTTTTTCAAGGGGAAAATAGGAAAAAAAAAAGCAAAATACTTCTCTTTAAAGCACAGGACTTAGTGATGCTGACAATTTCTACATGGTTCCAAATGAAATAGGGCCACAAGTAGTAGGAAGTTTCTTGCTGGCACCCAAAAGTTCAGAGGATATGCTTTCCTTCCTGCCCTATCACCACCAAAAAGGAAAAAGATATGACTATAAATACAAACTGTGATTGTGTTCCTGGAACGAAACATATCAGGTTAAACACGCAGGAAGGGAGCCTAGGTGCTCTCCAGAAGGTTCCTCAGTTTCCAATATGAGAGGCACTGAGAGTAATACAAACTCCAATATCAACAAAGCAGTTGGGACCATCTAAAATGCACTATGCAGTTGGGGAAACCACATTCAGATCCACAGTTAGGGGCAATACACATTTAGGGAAACTACTCTGATCCTTCCGATTCCCTCACTGGACTCAGATATTTAGGAGCCAGAATCTTATGGACCTCATCTCTGTCCAGATTTTGGTTCAGCTGCCTCTTCTGGCACAAAACAAAGCATAATGAGCTCTAACAGCCTCTCAGTTGCCCATCTTGTCTGAAAGAAGGTCACTCCAACTGGGGCATCTGGCAAGCCAGAAGTAGCAGCACAGTATTTTGAGTGTGAAAGGCAATGCTGAGAAATTGAGTCATTTGGTTCCCAGCACAGCTGGCTGCCTTCATGTCCCTGAGAGGACTAGGGCTTGGGGGAGGGGTATAAATTGCATGTTTCAAACTGTCCTTATTAACTAGACATTTCATTTAAATTGTACTTAGCACCTGCCTCCAATTACCTGACTCCAAGGCCCATGTGTGACAGAAGCTGGAGCTCTGATTAAATCCATGCTTCGCAGTAGTGAGCCATTAAGCCAAATCAAGGCTCACCGCTCCTTTGAAGAAGATCATTTGTCTTCATTAAAAGTGTCCATCCTTGATTGCCCTGACAGGAGCTTCTCCCTGAAAGATAATAAGGTCTGTTATTGTTGAGAGGTAAAATAATGTACTGCAGCCCTCTAGAGAGCTATTTGTATTTATTAATGTTCTCACAAATTACTGTACCCTGATTAACCTGTGACTGTGACAGGCAGCAGGGTGTGCTGCTCAACATGGCCATTCATGCTGGCCACTGTCTCTCCTGACATCACTAAGGGCTATCAGCACATTAGGAAGTGGCCTCCTGCCCTTCAGTGATGCCTTAGGTCCACCAGGGAGTGATGGACAAAGCCTTAGCCAAGTTGTGAAAAGCCAAATAATCACATCTTTGATCAGGTCCTAATCTTTGGTCCAGATACAGAGGACTACACAAACATCAACATCTTTGATATTTATATAACTATAATGCTACACATGTGAACCAGTGTCTTATACTTCTCATCCACAGAGTTTCAAGTATTTTACAAAGGAGGTCCAACTTCAGTTGAGAGGAAAGGGAAAACATGGGAATTCAAAACCTTCACCTGAGAAGCCAGGGAAAAAAGTGCAGGTACAGAATTCATGTTTTCTGAACCTCTAGCCATGCCATTTGGCAGAGTGAAAACTATACAAATCCTCTCACACTATTCTTTTGTGACAAGCAAAATCAAACTAGAATCAGTGTTCTTCCACAACGGCATCATAAGTAAACCTTCTCCAGAGGTCCTGTGCACAGCTGACAGGAAACATGCAGGAGACTTAGAAGCAGTTAAATAGTTGCAATTCCTGCTGCAGTAAGAGTGTTTGGTAGCTCATCTCTGGGTTCAGCCCTGAGTCTCTTTTGTCCACCCCCCCCAGGAAATTTAGAGCTTATAGTTTGACATAATAGCCAATTCTGGCTAAAATAAGCTTATTCCATTCCCAGGCCTTTAGGTAATTCTCATCAGGCCACTATGCAGGGGTTCATTTTCTGTGAGAAAACAGTGTCAGATAAACACTTCATAGTGCCCAGGTCAGAAAACAGGAATGAGCCTGAAGATCTGCTCTCATCTGTGCTATCAAGGTTCTGTTAGTTCAGCAGAATTCTAAAAGGGACATTTGAGTCAGTCCTCTACAAATGAAGGAGATACCGTGTAGGAAAAAGTTGAAAGAAAGCAGAATTTCAGAGCAAACTCAAAAGGGATTTTCCACTGAAGCTTCAGGGTATAGCCAGTTCCAGTTGCTTCTAGTATATCTCCAAGTCAGAGAACTCTGGGGTCATATTACTCCCTAAATTCAAAACCAAACCGAGCTTTTGATACAGTGACAGAAAATGGATTTGTGCTCTGAGTGCTCTAAAGCAGAGACGGGAACTTCCCAAGCAGAAAGGTTCAGAAGGCTCCATGGCCTTATTATGTTATGGAGGCAAGGGCTGTCAGGCCACTGCAGCCATGACCATGGAGCAGAGGCTGATACACCCCAGAGGAGCAGAGCCAGCAGCACTGCAGAGCATGCAAGAGCTCTGCTCATGCAGAAAGCACACCCAGGCTCAGATTAGGCCATACTCTGCCACGGGATGTGAGAGCCAAGGAGAACCATCGTATGCCCCTCTGTAAAATAGTCTTTCGGTCTGTAATAGGAGAAAGCACTTGGTTGCCAAAACAATTTAGACTGCCTGCACAGCTGAGGGATGGCCAGGGAGAAGCTTCAGTAGCCTGGAGGCTAGTAAACTTCAATCCTGCAGATTGAAGCTCCAACTTTTTTCTAAGCTTTGAATCTCTTGTTTTGGCAAGTCTTCTCATTTCTTTAAATACACACTTAAACAGTCATTTGTTTAGAACTGATTTACTAGTGATATTAGCCAGATGAAGAAGCAGAGCATGTGACCCTAAAATTCTTCTCTCTCTTTAAAACTCTCTTCCATAAAGATCTGTACAAAACACTGGGTAATGTTTAGACAGTTGAAATACCCTCACACTTATTTTAAGTATCCAACTGTCAGGACACAAAGAGTCTGAGTTTGCTACAGCCATCCTTTCTGAGTATGGCTCTAATTCATTAAGCCTAGCAGCTCAGAAGCCATTATTTTTATGATAAAATTCTCTGTCACACTGGCCACAGAAACAGTCAGCGCTTTGTAGCTCCTTTTACTACGCATATCCTTATTTGTTGCCTCTTGCCTTGTACATCTTTCCTGGTGTCACTTTACTCACACTTTGCAAGTGATATTTAGCTGTCACATAGATCTACTTGCAGCATTTCCACTGGAAGTTTCATTGCTATCTACTGACTTCAACAAAGTAACACTGAAAAGTACCCAGAAAACCTTTTTTCATAATTCCAACTTTTAAATTCATAAGTTTTGGACTTGAAAAATTGTATTAAGTTCATCCATCTTATACAGCACATACACATCTCTAGGTGAACAGATATGTGAAATAATTTAAAAGTGCTGTCTTATAAGGCATGTTTGTTGTTCTGCAGTGAAATTTTGTATAACTCTCTTTCCCCAGGAATTTTTGAAATTAAACATAAGTAATACTTGATCTAGGCTGTTGAGCTCACGTCTATAATAAATCATGCATATAATTATTCTGCAGCTCTATTTATTAGCAGTAGAAGTGCTAGGAAGGCATTTTATCTAAAAGTACACACTGAGAAGAACACAGACTTCACCTTCATATTGTATTTTACCTTGCCATCAGAGCTTTGGGCCAAGACAATCAAACAACTGAGAGGTCAGAGAGAAGAGAGCAAAGTCTGACAGACTCACATATGGCCTGTCAGTACCTTACTGAGAGCAAAACCTCTGCTCTCATAAACAGCCTGGGTTCCTCATCATTCCTCACATGCAAGTAAAACCCGTCATCTCTCTTGATGTGTGGCTGAGAACTTATCAGCCACTTGTCAGAAGCTGGTTGATCTGGCAGAGTCATGTTTTATGGAATGTAATGTTCAGGTGCCTCTGATCATGCCTGTGTCATTGAAAATGGGGAGGTTCTGTGTATCCCGTGATTCTCCCTGCACCACAGCATTCTGGATTTCTCTAGTCTGAGCTTGAAGCCTTTAATTAGTCCATTACACCAATCCTCTGCCATTTCCTCACTGCCCAGGAATCCTTTGGTATCCTGTCCTGTTATCTCCAAGGCAAATATGAATAAGGATCTCGATGATTGGATAAATAGTGCAGAAAACAGATGTGAGGGGCTGCAAAGTGTATACATTATGAATAGTATTGCAATAACATCTTTAATCCCTTAATGAGGGCACTTTGTCAGGGTAAGGGAAGATAGACTGAGGGATTTTGCAGCTGTACACAGAAGCCCAAGGAATGCTCTTAAGCTAACAAATGTAACCAACATCACAACATGTTCTTACCTACTATCTTCATACTCCTTGAAAATTGCACTCATTTGAACATGTTTTCAGAAATGCTGTTTTTATTTTCATGGAAGGACCCTCTTGCATATTAATATATTTTACTGGCTTTAACAACAGCAGAGAAGCAGAGACTGAGAGCTATAATCTGAATGACAGCTGAGAACAGCTGAGATTTACACACCTTTGTTGGGCAATTTGGGCAATACTTTTCATGATCTGCTTACAGAAGTTGCCACAAACTGGCACAGTGCTGTGTTTGGAAAGTCCTCACGTGCTGCCTACAGTTGCACAGGAAAGTGTGCATGTACCCAGTAACCAAGAAAATACAGTCTAGGGAGCTGATGGTCTGACACTGCTTTACTTCCCAGAGCTCTGGGGGATGCCTGCTAATGCTGTAACACATCTAGGCCATTCTGGGGGCAGGCCAGATTCCTGTCCATGATTAGAAATAGCATGCAAGAGGCTTGTCTTGTGGTATTCTGGCATTTCTGCCTCCAGATCCAGATGGAAACCAAACATGACAGAACAACTTATTCCAATAGTTTAGACACTCCAAAGGTTTGGTTTATGTTTGGTACTAAAATTGTGGGATGAAAGCGGGCAGAGAGAAGAAGGATTGGCACAAACAATTTTTTCCTGTTCCCATCTAGACTTGTGTTATGGAAAGATGTCCACTTTCTTTATTCAATCTTTCCTCTAAGATGTACACCTGACATGTCACAGAATTTAGTGCTACTGATATCTGTGGCTGTTAGTGCATACTCACTTATCCCTGCTGTTATATGACAAATCAGCACTTACACTTCCAACTTTACAGGAAGCAGCAGCCTAACACTAAACTAGGCATACTGCTTCATAGAAGGTGCAAAAAATGTTGGAATAAAGAAATAAGAGCAGCATTTTCTGTAACAAGCTAATATCACAATCCAGTGCACTATCTATGCAATTGTTTGGAAAAGTGGGGAAAAATGAAGTACTTAAAGTTTCTTAAACTCTCAGTGCAGTAATCATTAGCCCTCTCCTTATAAGAGCAAAGGTCACACATGGAAAAGATGAGTTCTGTTTTCTCAGTGCATTGACCAGCATAAAGGATCTGACACAAGAAAAAGCTACCCAGAAAATAATGGTTGGTAAAGTTAAATACAATTTAAATATAAGGGTAAAAGAGAAGAAGCACAGCCAGTGTTCCCCATTCAAGTGACAATCTGTTTTCAGCCTTGGCTTTTACAGCTTTGTGCCATTCCACTCTATGACACACTGCACCCTGCCAGTACAAACCTTAAGGGGAGAGGGTAGCATAAAAATTGGGGAAGTTCAAAAAAAGTTATGCCTTTCTCTCTAGATCCTAACCAAACCATCTAAATCTGAATGTGTGAACAGAGGTCTAGTAGGGGGCATCCAGGCCATCAAAGCCAGTCCTCCACAGCTGTAGACAACCAAGCAACAACTGAGCTGGCAGATATGTGGAGGCTCTTTAGTAAGATTTCCAAGATTACCAGCATCTGGCTGGGCTGGAAAACCCCAGCCTGTGCTGCCAGACATTAACACACAACTTCTGCTTCAGACTCCAGCTGGAGCTAGGGACTACAGAGACATCCATGAAAAGAATCACTGTTAACAAAAAGGGGACCCCTTGAACCAAGCTTTTCCAAGCTGCCGAGATGAGCCACAGAAGCCATTTGAGCACTCAGTTCAAGTAGAACAGAACTGGAAAGATGAGTCTGCATCCATTTGGGTACAATGGAGGCAAATCGAATATTACTATCTCATGGCAATATAGAATAAGGCACTTATATCTTCTTAATATGAAAAATTTTTTGGAATCTCTGTTGTATGTATTATTCTGACTGCTGTCACAAAAAGTTACTTAATTTCACTGTGAAAATTGTCTTCACCAGCACTGAGACTTCATTCTAATGGGTGCTGTGCAGTCCCTGCCTTCTAAAATTAATCTGTAAAACACATCTGATTTTATGTATGCTTGCTCTGGTGATATATCCAACACTAAATATACCCCATATACCCTGCTCCAAACACTTACTAAGTTTATAATAAAATTATCTTCTACTTTCTTTAATTCTAAGAATGAATAAAACCAAAAGAGATGAAGGAAAAAAACCAGTAATATTTAATTCATATGTGAAGAGGTGGCTTCACTCAGCATAACCCTGCCTGTTGCTAAAGGGATTTCCAGCTAGCATTCTAAGTGACATTGCAACAATTTTTTGTGAAGGTTTCAATTTCTCCATTTCCTATTCTCATGGCAATACAATCTTCAGAGGTAAATTCTTCTAAGTCTCAAACCTCTTAAGTTCAAACCAGATATTACAACCCTGCTTATATTCCATTAGCACTTCAGGGGACTCAAGTGAAGTTCCAAGTGTCCAGCACTGTCCAGATCAGAAAGAGAAACAAAAAAAACAGTCTTGCCATTTGTACTATACTACTTTTCATGAGAAATAATGAACTTCGAAGGGTATTCCACATTTTATACAGTCAGAGGCTGCTCTGAGTAGTGCCTGATCATGTATTATTAAACCTCAGGTTTTGGTGGGGTTTTTGCTGCGCTGGATCCATACACCATGAGAATCCAAAGTAGTTGTAAAAAGTTTTCATTTATTCTATTGAAAAGGAGATTTACAAATCTCAGAGCAGGAGACCACCTTATTACCTGTACTAGTCAACAATCTTCATTCTTTGATCTTCCTCCAATTAATTTCAAATGGCATAAGGGAATAAAGAGGATTTGCCAGTCAGCCCATTCCAAAGCTTTAATCAGTTTGTAAATGAACTTCAAGACAGCTAACCATTCTCCAAGTGGGGAAGATCAGCATCACCAATGATGAATGCCTACATTTCGTGACAAGGTCTATTTCCATTTGCACTGGGACTTCCTAATAGCACACATGTGGCAACTTGTGCAACTGCTGCATTATGAATGGAATTGGAGAAATTGAAAAGCTTTTGAGTCCTTCTGTGTACAGAGTGGGCACAATGCCAGACCTGGAATAAGGGAAGGTGCCAAGTTTCCAGTTGTCCTGAGTCACTACTGCTAAAAAAGAAAATGCGCACACGCATACGTGTACGTGTGCATGCGTAGAAAACATACTCTGCACTTTCTCTCTAATACTCTGTACTTTCTCACTTTTACTCAAAGTAGCCAAATTCAAGACAGTTAATTCCTGCCTAAATTTTCTGATGGGATAAGGGGGTAGTCTCTTCCTTTTCATTCAGTTTTGTATTCCACAGAAGTGGGCCAATAGCACCTGTTCCCAAATGCTACAAAGCAGCCATGGAATAATCCATTATCTACAATTTCATGGGACTCATCTGATAAAGTTACATCTCATGCATCTGATAAAATCAATGACAACAGCATGATTAAGAACAGTTGTAAATTTAATTCCATTTGCACTCACTTTTAACTTTATTTTAACTAAGTGCCACTTTTCCATGGCTTTATTGCTTCCTGAAGCTGGCTCAAACACTGCTAGCTTTGGGGATAGAAAAGCAGCACAGAATGGTATGAGAAAAATACACACTTAACACTGTTCTGAGTTTCACACCTGTAGAAATATAAAATAATTTGCCTGCTTGGGACATTAGATGATAATAATTTATTAAATTAATCTAGATATACATACTATGACAGAACTCAGAATTTGAACATTATGTTTACTTGCAGAGAACATCAGTTTAGGCTCTCTGAAAACTATAACCACACCAAGCTCCAGGGCTCTCCACCTGATTTAGCCCTCTGTGTGATGAGCATTAATTATGCTGCATATAGATCTGGCACTGTCATACCTTGAAGTTACCTTGAAAATGTGACAATTTAATGGATCGCTACTTAAAAGATAGGTCTCTCTGAATGTTTTGACCCAGAAGCAGTACAAGGAATCCCTCAGATTAAAGCAAATACATATTTTTCTTTATTTCTGGTACATAATCTCTTGAACTGTAGTAAAATGAGGCTTAAAAACTAAGTAACAAAATACAAGAAGGTGATTACTGAGCAAAGAGAGCTGCACTGTAAAAGCAAAGCAACCAGTGATTTTCAGCAACACACAGAATTCATGTAGCTGCAAAGCATCAACATAAATCTCATTTGCTGGGAATTCCTAATGGAGCTCTATACCACACCAAGGGAGTCCATAACATTATCAGAAACCTAGATGAAAGAGAAAAATATTTTGCAGTCTTTTTTATACACTGTAACCTTTGCTGGGGGGGTTGGGGGAAGGAAAAAAAAAAAGAAAAAAGAAAAGGAAAAGGAAAAAAATGCTTCTAAGCAGGGTGAGAAGATGGAGGAGGGGGGATGGATGGGTGGGACCCCAGACCGAGTGTCTCTTCCCTTCAGAATTTGTTGCACATGTAAGCATACAACAAGACAGTGGAATTGTTCAGGGCAGACCTTATTAATTACTGTTCTGTTGGTGGCAGATGATAGTGCTCACAACTGTAATTGTCATTATGCCACCAATCATCCCAATCCATGCACTTGCCAGAGCAGCAGCCTTTGAAAAATGCAAGCACAAGCAACGAGCAGGCATCTGTGATGATCTACAGGGGCTGCCTGGAAAACTGCTTCTCTTTGAATATTCCACCTTGACTTTTCAATGCCTTAAGAAGAGCATTGCCCCCTATCCCACTCTGCTCTTTAAACCCCTGCACCTTGTACTCCTTGGGGTGCCACACTGCTGGCTGGATGGATTGGCACAATAAGATTTCATTCACATAAACCTGTACTGCTCATATAGGTAATATCCTCCCACAACATCTAGAGGAGAAAGCCAAAGCAAATGGAAACTCTCAATACTATTGTCAAGTGAAAGTTTCCAACTTTTTGGCAGTGGGACTGGGATGCTTATTTTTAGAAACTAAAATATTGACTCCATCCTGCCCCCCTCCTTCAAACAGATGGAAAAAGAAGTCGTGCCAACCTATACTGATGAAAAGCATGCCCAATGCTTCGAGGGGAAAGCTCAGGAACAGTTTATACAAGGAAAACACTAGTCTGACATTTTCTGGCCAAATCAGTGGCAGCTTGGGTTATCTGCAGCAAACATGCCACTTAGACATACCCACAGAAATGTCAGGCTTTTCCAGCCTGCTAATTCATAAATATAATTTTAGTCGGTAATAGTGATTTTTCACTTGATTATACCAAGATCTATTTGCTTAGCCCTTCTGCAACCAACCATTTCTGCCAGTGATGCATTCTGAGATGTAACTCTGAGCAGGTTCAAGTCTAAATGTCATACCTGTGCCAAGCCAGCCTTCTACACTGCAATGGAGTCTAACTGAACCTCAGGAGCAAAGACCATCATGACCAGCATGCTACAGGAAATGTTCAAAACAACCTGAACACTGCAGCAGATGGTGCTAATTTTTTTTTTTTTTTTTTTTTGGGGGGGGGGGGGGGGATGGGGGTGTTTTTGGTTTTGTTTTGGTTGGAGTTTTTTGTTTGGTTGGGGTTTTTTTGGGTTGTGTTTTTGTTTTTTTGGTTTTTTTTTAATTGCCGTACTTCTAGTTTCAGGAGTTAATTGAATACAATATTCTAAGGAGAGCTCTGCTTCTCAGGTTTTGTGAGGATAGGCATTTTGGAGATAAAATACAGAAATATGATTCTGATGGCTGGGAGATTCCAGCTGTTGAATTCTTAACCAAACTCTGGTTTATTTAGAGGATCATCCACTACTTGCAGACCAGATGGGGTGAGGAATTCATTTGCCTTGCCTGGGAGCTGCTTGTCATATTCACCTTTTTATTGCTAAGTTGTTCTTCCAGTTCTCAGCATGCTTTTCTGCTGTGTTCCAGGAACAATAAGTTCTCCCACTGCATACTCAGTGCATGAGTTTCCATGCTTGCAGCCTAACCCCATAAAGCCTAGAAAAAGTCAAGCTGATGTGGCCAAAGATTGCCTTGAAATTTACAGTGCTGCTTAGATTCTGGTAAGCAGTTTCTCCATAACAAATTTTTGTTTACTGACCATGATGAAAGACATCATAGTCAGATTTGTTGTTTGTCATAAGATACACACATGCTACAGTTGAGGCCTGCTTTCACTGTCCCACACACAGCACCTAGCCAAGAGCCTTGTGTTGGTGAAACAGAAGCGTGAAGAGACTCTTTTCCCAAGTAATACATGTGATACAGTTCATGTCTCATAATGACAGGTCATAAAAGGGCAAAGGATGAGAAAACAGTTTGCCCACGCTGCCCCATTGCAGCACACATCCTGTCTATAGTCCAGTTTACACCTCTACAGCTCTTTGCTTTACTTTTGATTTTATGAGAACAAACTCAAACTTCCAACTGGAACTGTCTTCTCTTTCAGTCCTGTTGTTTTGATACCATTTTTATTTGCTTCAGAAGCACACACAACTCCTTTTACATACTGTGGGGGCAGTGACAGGACCTACTTGCTGTGGATGTCTAGATAAATTTTTAAAAAAGCTATTATCACTATAGTATTTCCTAACTTGCCCTATACCTCTGTGTATATATTCTGTAACATTACATGGTGATCAACACCTAAAAGGGTTTAAAAACACAAGGAGGGCTGACCTATATCAAAATAATACTCCTCCTCTTCCTTTGTGTTGTTTTCAGAAATCTGAGCATTCGAAAAAAGCAGACCATGAGCAAGCTGAGTCAATAGATCAGAATCAGTGCTGAAGTGATACACAAGGTCTGTCTTTTCTGAGGGCAACACAGTTCATTTGTTTCACTTCCACTGCAGTAAGAGCAAATATGATTCTTTTCCATGCTGCTAAAGAATATTAATGTACCCCTTGAGAAATCCAAACCTAATCTTTATCCTAATCTTTTATTCTGCAATGTAGCCACAAAGAAAGTTGGTACAGACTAGATGTTAGTCTGCCAGTCATAAAGTACTGACCAGATCTATTCCTGTATCATGGACACTTTTGCAGCTCAGTTAAAATGTTTTCATTAGTCTCCTAAATAATCTCAATCCATATATGTATTTTGTACTAAAAGAGCTTTTGAAACCTTTTCTACCTTTAACAGACTAAAATGAAAAAACAAATGCATGTAGCTATATTTCACAGATTCCCAAAATGGGTAAGGTTGGGAAGGATCACTGGAATTCATCTAGTCCAAATCTCCTGCTCAAGCACGTCTCCCAGAGCACAACTGTGTCTAGATGGCTTTCGAATGTCTCCAACCAAGGAGACTCCACAACCTATCTAGGTGATGTCTGAGAGTTTCACAGTTATTTTAAAATGAAATTCAAAAGAATGAATAAAAAAAAGGAAATCGATAAAATAATATGGAAAATATGAATTAGAATTTGAACAAGCTTTTCAAACAGCACAACACAGCTTTTGTGTCATTGAAGAGAACATTGTTCTGGTACTATTGCACAGTCTGACACAACTGTAGGATTCACCACTTGGGGATTCTCCAACCTCTGTGGTGGAATATCAGAGCAGGGAAAAAGATGGGTACTGACTGCCCAACATGCCAGTGAAACTCAGCCAATAAACTCTTTTGTGCCATAAATCTGAAGAGAGATTATTGTATGCAATGCATAGTCAGAGGGCAGCACTCAACACTGCAGAGGGCACAGCTAGCAAATATACCTAGGACATGAGCTGATTATTTTCTGAACCCTGCAGACTCACACCCTGTACAGCACCCAGCCTTCGGCTGGGTTCCTTGGGCAGGCTCCAGTCTGATTTTCCAGGACCATAGCAGAAAAGGAGACAACAATGTACAAAGAAGGACTGTGACGAGCCTTGGCATCCTCTTCCAATCGTGAGCACAGAACAGGTATCATGTTCTAAAGGTTGTTCTTACTTCCCTAATGAAGTTAACTTTGATGGCACACAACAGCACTTGGAGGCAGAAAACCTCAAAATATGTGCAAGTGTGACTAAGCTTTTCTAATTTTCTTTTTCTTCTCAATGAGAAATTTTGTTTTGAAAATTTAATTTCTGTGTACAAAGTGCAGGCATTTTAAAAGATCAAAGTGAAGCAATGTTTTTAAACTACTGAAAAAAAAACATTTCAAGAAATTCAGCCTATTTTTTTTTACTAGCAACTTTCTAGATTTCATTTTTTCATTCCAGTAAATAAAATACCCGGCTTTTCTTATTCTCTCATTTTTCATGGGAAAAAGAAGCCAGAAAATCCAACAAATCAAACACAAAAAAACCCTGCTACCCCAAAACCCCAACCACAACAGAAATAAATCTCTCAAAGTCCATATAACTGCTAAAGGAGATAAGAAGTAGTAAGGGATTTTTTATAAGAACTGGAGTGTCATAAAGATGTCAGAGTAAGGCTTGCAGGCGTTTCCATGGCAAGCATTATTAAGCACCAGAGAAACAAAAGGAGGTTGTTTTTAACATTTGGAATATTTATCAAGGATCAAGTATATTTATCTGTTCTGGATCACTTTGAACTTCAGAGGCAGCAACCTCTTGCTAGGTTTCAAGAATGATAAAAAAAAACCTAAATGGGACATTGTGAGCAGATCCCATTTCAAAACATTAGAAGGTTTTGCACCCTGAGTTTGATTCTGCTTAAGAAAATCTCATAAAACATCTTGTAAAAACTGCATAGAAAAGAAGCCTGTGCTACACTGCCCTCCAAGTCCCTAATTGTGTTCTGTCCCCATGGTCTATCACAATGTCTCCACAACCTCCCAGCCTCTGCAGGAACAAGGAGCCCCAGCCCAATTCTCATGTACTCCAGTAGAGGTTGGAGAGGTTTAAATGTGGGTCTGTCAGTAAATTTCATTTCACATAAATAAATTTTTACTGACATTTAATCACTGCTGAGGTGAACAGAGCTAATTTGTTTCTTCCAAAGCCTCTTCTGGGTAAAGTCAGAATTTCCAAATTTTTTTGTTGTTTGGACAAGAAAAGTGGCAAATTGCATGATCCTTCTCATCTTTATGTGCCAGGAAAGGATCATGGTGAGCAAAAGGAAAAGAGACAACTGTGGTAAACATGGTTTGGAACAAGCTTCCACTGAGAGTCTTTGGCAACAGATGAGAGCCTTCCACCACAATATCATTATTTCCAGTTAGTGAAGTCAGATTTCATGGCTGCTCTCAGGAGACCACTGTCCTGCTACTATGAATCACTAACATGTCCGTATGGCCTCCTGCAAGTCCAACAGCAAATCTGTTCCTTGCACTGAAGCAGAAAATAAGGCTCCACTGGCCACTCTTCCTGTCAAAACCAGTAGCACAAGAGGTGCAAGGCTTATTACCCATTTACTTACTTCAATATCACTTCATCCCTCCTCCCTCTACAATAATAATCTAACATAATTTTTTCTCATTTAAGTATTATCTGTAATACATTAGGAGCCCATAGCTCCAGTTGAGAGCGCTGTCACATCACAGTAAATGGTCTGTAAATGCACATATTAAATCCTCACTGTACACTTAATTCAAACTTTTATTCCTAGCTGCCCCACACTGGACTTGTGTCTGTGCAGCAATATTGTAGAGTTATTAGTTTAAGCTAAAAGGCTTAAATTTTTCACTTTTAACAGCTTTTAAGCTGAGGCTCCTTGATTGATAAGGGAGGTCTTGTGTGCTAGCTCCACTTATTTTGCATTTAGTCAGCTAGCTGAAACTGGTATGGAAACTCAGTTGCTCTGGAAAAAAATAAATCAGTGGATTGCATTGCATATTCACTCAGCTCTTGCTGCATGAAATCCCCTTTTTAATCTCTCTCAACCTCTCAGACTCCCTATTCACTCTCTTCCCATGCAGAATCTTTTATTTCTTGTCTGTTTCCTTCCTCCCACTTAAAGGCTTTCTCCTCTCATTGTCTGTTTTATGTCCTAAACTTATTTAGCAACAGCCTTTTTCTTTTCTTCCCATTCCTG
>NW_005054300.1:10197966-10204867 GCF_000277835.1 Geospiza fortis
TCTCTCCAGTTCCTGGGCTTGCAACCACCTTTTCCATTTCCCCCCTACACAGTCACACACCACTGCACATGTCTTGCTCTAAGAATCCTTGGTGAAATCTCTGTATTTTCCTCCTCATTCTGGCTCTTTTCTGCCTGGGCCCAGTGATCCTGCTTGAATGATGGGGAGTGATGCTGCTGCATCCAATTTCTTCCTAAGAATTTGTGTATGGAAAACATATCTAATAACCAGTTGCCAGGATGGAAGAGGAGCATAAATAAATTCCTGCATTTGAGGAGCCATTTCCTGCAAAACTAATTTGAAACCATTTGTAAATGAGGCCCAGAATGCAAGACTTTTCACTTAGACAGACTAAAAAGTGAGGAAACATAAGGTGTCCCAATTCATAGACACACATCTGTTTCCAGCTTCTTCCAGAACTGACATGGAACTGGCATCGTGCTTTGCTCTGCATCCCCACAGAACCTCTGCTGATTGAAAGGGACATAGCAAAGCAGCCACATGTTTTTTGTTTATTTCTCTTTTATCAGTCTCTGTCATGAACCTCTCCCACCCCACAAACAATTGAAGTATCAGAATTTCATCTAATGCTTTCCATCCCTTCTTTTCAAAGGCTCCGCTCTCTCAACACCTTCCAGCACATCCGCAGCCGAAGGTTCCCCTGGGTCAGCTGCCTCTGCTCAAGCCTAAGCCTATCCCAGGTCTGGCTTTGGAACTGCTCACAGCTGTGGGAGGGGAGCAGGGAGAGAATGATCTGCCTTCTCTGTGCTTGAGACCCAGCCAGGAAGCTTAGGGCAAGGTCTACTCCATAACAGTATTTGGGAAAATCTTTAAAAATCATCTTTCTGAGTTTGCGCTGTAAAATGTACAGACTACTTCATTTTGTGGAACTGTCTGAAAACATTTCAAAGCATTTATCTGTCACTATAGGGTTATATGTATCTCTGTGTTCCACATCCCATTGCCTGTGTAATTTCAACAAAGCATTTCAGATTAGGTCAGGAAGAGAAAAACCAATCTGACTAAGGAGACTCATGTTTTAAGTTAAAGACAGACTGAAAACTAATGTCTATTTTTATATTGCAGAGAATTAGCATGCTCATTAGGTAAAGTGTAAATTCTTGTGTGCACATTTTTTCAGGGAATGCTCTTGAAAATCCTGTTGTATTAAAGCAACAATAGGGTTTGAGTTTTTTAATGGACCAATCAGTAAATGTTATCAACATTTTACCACTGAGGCACAAGATCAAGTTGTTGTGGGCCTGTTGTTTTTCAAAATCACATTCTCTAATGTTTCTGAGCCTTCTACAATCATTAGGAATTATTCTTAAACTACCCCCATTTTCCAAGGGAATATTGAACACATCCCAGAGACATGAAGCAATCAGCCAATGGTCAGAAATTGAATTTCAGTTGTCTGGAATGCAAGGCCAGATTTCATTCATAATTATTTCCTTTCTATTTTGAAAAGGTTTCATATTTCAAATTCCTTATCTCACATACATTTAAAAACCAAGTTTAGATACACCTCCAGTGTGTAGATTAAGACATTTGTCTGCTTTTTGGCAACTATTGTCATCAAACCATTAAGATACAGAGATTTTCTTATATAAGAGAATGATCACTGTCAAACACTGGTATAAAGTGTAAGTAGAAAACAAAATAGGTTCAGCTGTACAGTTCAACATCTCAAAGGGCCTTGAAAACATTTCTTTTGTTCTTTGAAAATAGCTCATAAATGTACTGCTGGCAAAGAACCACAGGTTGTTACAGACAAGACTTCTAACATGGCTGCAGTAGAGGGAGCTGTTTCACCAGCTAAGGCAGACAGAGCAGGTTGGGATTCCTGGCTTGGTAGGTGCTAAGGAGCATTTTCAGAATGAAGTACATCAGTTATTTCCTTTGACAGCTGCATTATTCTATTGTTCTAGACCATTTGGACTAGTGGTATCCAAAGGCTGTAATTAAGCACTGTTTTCTGTTGAATACCAATTCCCTACTCTCCCAGCAGTACAAATACATACAATAAAATAACGGAGTAAGAAATAATGGAGCTTTGGCTAGAGTGCTCTACCTTACAAGTGAAGCCCATGACATCCAAGGGCCTGATATATTAGATAGTAACTTTCAAATATCAACCTAGAGATGCTCATCACCTCAAAAGGATGGAACATCTTCACAATGAGACTGCCACACAATGAGACCAGGTTCTGCAGGAGTATATCTAGTACTGTGATGAAAATCCAATAGTGATGGAGGATTCTTTGGTAAGCTAGAGTAGATAAACTACAAGAAAAGCAAAGTATATAATGTGCCTTGATAGGTAGTGATTTTAATTCACCATTTGGATGCATTGTATTCATGAAGTCAGAGGTCAGTGCATTTTGTTGGAAGCAGCATATTAAGAACAGTAATAGTTCTATCCCAATACTGTGCTCATATGTAGCACATTGGATGCTATTTAATTGTCATGTCACCAACTGAGAAAATAAATTCTAGGATAAAATGCAGAGGGATTAGCCAGGACAGAAACAAAACAAAAAGACTTGGAAAATAGCTGGAGAGACTTTGCTCTTTGTTGAAGTATTGCCACATAGCAGCCTTGTCATGTCCTCTCCCATTTCTGGGCATCGAAGTAGTGCCAATGGCCAAGAATACTTTCTATGTGCTGGCTGGTAGGATATACCTTTTTTCCTGGAACCAGTCATACCACAATAATCCAGGATTTTGTCTGCACTGCTGCAATACATCTACCTGTGACCAACTGCACATGGGCCACCCAGGAGCTCCAGCTGAATCAACAACGCACAGCAAGTTACCTCTTTCAGAGTAAGGGAAAAAGAGATGAAAACACATTGCACTGGGGCTTCTTGCTATATATTGGTACAACATGGACCCACTTAAAGGCCCTGCCACTGATCTTCAAGGGGTCAGTAAGTAAGCTACTTACTGCCAGCTAAGGATAATAGCTATCAGTGAAAATGTTTAGGCTCTGCAGGGGAAAATAGAGGTAAGCCACAAACTTGGAGTTCATCTAATCGCTTTCTATTAGAAGTCAGGAGTGTCCAAAGATGTTATGCTCTGATCTGTGATGAACTGGAATCACGTGAAAATGTTATGTCAGGTTTCCTATTAACTACTAAGAATTGATATCTGAAGAGGCTTCTGTTCATAAGAACAAAACTGGCAATTTAAATTAAATTCAGCAATATGTTTAATCTGAAATAGATATAGAAGGGGAAAAAAAAGACATTTCAAATAGTTTGGATTTAACGGGGAAAAAAAAATCCTATTTTTCACTTTTAAAAAATTCCTTACTACTTTTCAAAATTACCTTAAGGGTTCCATACTTGCAGCAAAATTAAGATACTTCAAACAAACAAATATTATTTGGGCCACTTTACTGCATGGCCTCTGGGCAGTGGATGTTCAGAATGTGAATTGCTTCTCTCCCCACCCTTCCTGACCTCCTCCCTCCATCTATGGCATTTCCCTTCCTGGATGTGAACATGGTGCCATAATTCCATGTGCTTCCTGCTGCTTGCCACCTACGAAATGGTAAATTACAGAAACCCCTACTTACACAAAATTAACAAGAAACAAATTTGGATGATCACATATTTTTCTAATAGCCTTTTGGCTTAGTTCTTAGGGCAGAATTATGAAAAAAAGGACAGACCCAAGTTGAAATGACTAACTAGTGGCCTGTACAGCCTGATTCCTATCTCAGTAGGAAGATCTGGAAGAAGTCCAGTGGAGACCAAGAACCCACTTCAGGGACACTACATATAAACAGCCAGTGAAGTATAATGATGCACTTGTGGCTGTGGGCAGCCCAACACCTTCTGTGAGCTAAACTGGAAAATCTGGCCAGGCTGCACTCAGTTTCTTAGCAGTTACCTCTATTGTTAAGATGCTGTTCATAGGTAAAAAAATCACTAGCCACTTCCATTCACAACTCTTTGAAGCAGTCTTCTCAGTATATTTTTAAGAATTATTGGTATTTTGATCATTTTCAGCCTGGAACAGAGGCTCAAGTTTAACAAAGCATCTATATGTATTATTTAAATCAATCTTTGTTCAGCAAAACACATCAACAGATGCTTAGTTCTAAGTATTTTGGTCTTAGCTGGATTTTCAGCTGCCTGGAGGCATGGCCTCAGTGAGGGCTGCCCTGTTGCCTACCTGTCACCACAGCAAGGCCATCAAAGCCTCTGGCACCTTGGGGAGCTGTGCACACATTATACATGTGTAAAGAGAAACAACTCACACCGGCCAGACATGTACACAGAGATCTGAGAGGAGCACACTGATATCAGGACCTGATGAAGTTCCTGGTGTTTCAACTCTCCCTGCACAGCTTGAGATGATATTTTGTCCTAGCAAAGCCTTGAGCCTTTGAGTAAATAGTGTTCCTGATTCACAAGCATCCATTTCTCTTTAGAAAGGTAAACGTAAAATATATTTCAAGATACTTTTCTGGAACTGGAAGAAAAAGCCTCAAGCCAGTCTTCTGTATAGCACTCAGATTAGATTTTATAATAGCCTTCACCACTTGCATGTGAAAAAAAAGAGTATATGCAGTTTTCTTCCTGTATAAAATTGCATCAGGAATGAAATTTAACTTTCTTCATTTCTAAGAAGTAATCTGCTTGTATAAATCCCATAAAGACCCACAGGTTCTGCTAATCTAAGTATCTCCTACCTGAGCCTGAATCTCTAAGAAATTAAATTTAATAACAAAACCTTCAATCAAACTCAAGATCTCATTGTATTTTAAACATCAGTTATTATCCAGCCTAGAATTCTACTTGCATCCACAGATAAATAGTGTATTCTGTCAGGCAGCATGTAGCCTACTAGATCCCAGTTAATCACAGTCCAACATATAAGAAGGATAGAATCACTGCAAAATTTCCATCTTAGAGGGAAATTTTTGCTCCATTTAGTTTTAGAAAAAAAAAATTCTGACAATATCTCATCTGTAATCAGAACTTAGAAAACACCTTTGCCCCAAGTTTTAACTCATGCATAATTCTGCTTCCTACCAACGAGACCAATCTTTTGTGTGAAATTTTAACTTTATGATTCTTACATGCTTTTCAGGGTGGGATTCTGAAGAGAGAGTACTGGTAACTTTCATTAGTAATCAGATAAATTGATTATTGATTATTAAAAAGAAGGTTTAAGCACTACCTCTTTTAAAATAAATCTTTTACAATCCATTGCAGATTTAAAAAATAGATTGAAATAGCATGAACACCAGTGGAAAATTTCATGAACAGTTTGTCATTCCAACTCACTTGCCACTTCCAAGCTAAGTCCCCAGCTGTCCCACACCCTCCCATGCAATCTTTATCATGACAACTTCCATTCATCATCCTCCAGCTACACATCACTGCTGTGGAAGGAACTGATGATAAAATAGAACCTCTCCAAACATGCATTGAGTTCACTGATAGTAGTAACTGTTGATTGCTGGCACTCCCAGAGACACTGAGTAAGAGTTGCCTTTCTTTGTTGCCATCTCTTTAAAAGAGGAATTGTTGTGTGTGCACTTCCCATCTTTCTACCCCAAGCACCAATTACATCTCTGCAGTGGGTTCTGGAAAAGCCACACTTGAGAGATCAGCTCTGTTACCTTGAGAGGTGGCACCACTTCAGATTCTCCCCTCCATTTGGAAATTCTTGCAACTGAACTAACTAACCTATTAACCCCAAATCCATATAGGATTTTGGATTGGTCACTTTAGTAAAAGTTGCAGCAGCTCAAAACTTCTCCACAACCTTAAAGAGATCTGAAGATCCATAGCTACAGAGAGGCTCGATCAGCTGTAGAAAAGAGGGGCACCAGCAGCTACAAAAGTGTGGATTTACTCAGATGCAGAAGAGAACATAGCACCTGGCACCAGGGCTACCTTGACTTTTCACATGTTTGCAGCTGACAAGCACAGATGGCCAACACATGGGGAAATGTCCACAGCAGGGGCAATCCAGAATGCACCAGCTGCTATGAATTGTCCTTTTTCATTTGCCAGGTAAGAAGCAGCAAGTAGAAGGTAGTCATGAAGAAAAAGGAATGACTTAATGCTAATACTTACATGCAGATTCCAACAAACAGCAATAAGGTGTGCATGGTCCAAAAATAGAAGCAGAACAAGGAAAAGGAAAGATGCCTATCATAGGATGCACTGCCATGATTTTAAGAAATTTACTCATGGTATATTTGCAAAATAGGACTGTAAGGACCTCCAAAGAACACAATGTGGACTAGATGAAGCTGGGTTGGTTAAAGTTAAAAAGTACTTCAAGGAAGGATGAGCTCAGGAAGCCCTATTTACTTGCATCAATTGTTGTATAATAAACACAACAAACATGTATATATACATGTATATAAATGTATGGTAAAAACATTACACAAACATCTATTTCAAAAAATTTTACAGGAAGAAATCTGACATTTCTATTCTCTTTCCATGCATACTTTTTTAAACTAGAAACAACACTCTTCTTGAAAGTAATTTTACTTGAAAAAAGTCAAGTTTAAAGAAGCTTAGAAGATGGGACACATCATTTAATTCTAAAAAAATCTCCACCTTTTGTAATTCATGTTGGAAAAAATGCTGGATGTGGAGGGATGCAAGACAATTTTGGCTTTCTGTCATGGGGGGAAAAAAAAACCAAAAAGAAAACTCACAGGCCTAAGCAAGCTGAGTTGAACAGTTCTCATTTCTTACTGAAAAGTGTTCTCCAGTCCAGCTTTTTGCCTTAGCAAATGTGTTTCTTCAGTAGACAGTATACAATGCTACCTGCTATCATGCATCACTGCCACCGTAACTGAACCTTGAGAACTACATTTTATGAGTGGATCTTTATATTTGATTTTCATAAAACCACAGCA
>NW_005054300.1:10204902-10243921 GCF_000277835.1 Geospiza fortis
TTTTGACTATCTGTTTCATTTAATTACATATGCCTTGATTTATGGTTCAGGAAAGGCTGTAAATGAGGACACCGCATTTGCAATCCAACCTCAAAATGTTTTCAAAAACAGCAACAGAAATCCTCACATGAAGTCTTATGAAAACAATCCCCAGGGGAACCACATGCAGTGCAGCCTAGTCAGCTTGTGTGTTTATCAAACAGGAGAGATGAATGGCTGACTTTGATTTTTTCCTAGGTGTGCAAGTAAAGAGTATTAAATTTGCTTATCCCAAAATGTTTACCTTCATCTGTCAGTGTTGGGAGCTGAACAGGTCACTCTGTGCCCCAAGGGAGCTTCAGGCCAGGAGATGTGAGGCTCAGCCAATGTGGCTTGGCAGAACTACATGGTACCAGAAGGGCTGAAGGCTGTGGACTGTCAATTAACAAGGATACAAGGCATCAGAAATCATAAACCAACTTCCAGGTGCTCAGTAAACGCCCCTCACTCAAACACCAGAGACTCCAGTGAGCACATAAAAATACAACAAAGAAAGAGAGGTAAGACCCCTAAGGAAATTAATATCAAACCCTCTTCATAGCACACCTGAATTTTGGAGCCATTAAAAGCAAATTCTGCCTGGGGCTCCATATTTATCAAGTGTCCTGTTATATTAATAGTGGAAGAAATTCTATCTTTAAGTTTTCTGTTCTTTAAGTGGTTCAAGACCAAAGGCATCCAAAACAGCAGCAGACCTGGGATTGCCTGCACCCAGAGCCATTGCAAGGCACCCTGTGCACTCTCACATGATTCCCCCAGTGTATGCATAACTGTCAGGAAAAAAATGTCAGGCAGGAATAAGCTCAAATAATTAATCTCATGAACAGGGATTCTAAGGGAAGTTCCAGGATATATGGTAAATATGTCAGGATATGTGGTAAATATGGAGAAATAGTCCTGCAGGACTCTTTACATAAACTTGCATTATGTGAAGCATATTTTGGCTCAAAGATAGGAAAACTTTAAAATCGTACGGGACCACCATAATAATTTATGCAAGACAACACAGTGATTCCTGCAACAACCTTACAGTATATGGTTAATCTGTAGTGTTACTTTAAAGTTATGATGGGTGTTTTGTCAAATATCTGTCAGTGACAGAGAATCCAACATACTTTTGGCAAATTATTGCATTAGGGAATTATATTCTGCTCCAGAAACTGTTAAAACCTTTTTTATCAACAGATTAAACAGAAATCTCTCCCTCTTGTAGGTGTTTTAACTTCAATAAGATTATTTTTTAAGCTTCTTAAAGCCTTTTGATCTAAGGCAGGTACTTAAGACTTCCATCACTCTTTTCAAACTGTAAAGGAGTGGAAAAAGAGACACAATAGTACTGAACTAATCAGCACAAGAACTAGTCACACTTTGAGCTTGTCAATATATTTATTTTCTTTTCTAAGCTAAAAATGTCATGTTGGGTGTTACTGATTCACCCTCACACAGTGCAGTGGTTGAGGTGAAACACCAAGCAGGAAGTTCAGGTCCAGGATGGAATTTCTGATCAAACTGCAAAAGCAGCCTTTAGCACAGGCAGCAGTCTGTAACGGTGCTGTCAATGCAGAAAGGAAAATGACACTGAAGTTTCTGCTCTAGGAAACGCATACCAGTGATATGAGCTTGGGCGTCCCAAACCCTTGGTAAAGTCTTTGTGACAGACTATTTTGGAATGTTTCATTTGCATAGCAAAAAGAGAATTTGAAATTTGTTTCAAAAACTGCAATTCTTATTTGCCAATCAGCCCCAGGTGCTTTGGTGAATGTTTCATTTCATAGCATTACAGAAGAACAGAAGCAATAAGCTTCCCTTATCCTACTTGCCATTCCTGTGAATATATTTGGGCAGCAAGCAGGGATTCAAACAGAAAGTTTAAAACAACTCTTTCCTGTTAAAGGTTTTCTCAAGAAAAATGTCCTTTCTGTGTTTCTTTCTAAAAATCAAATGCACTGTTTGTGTCTAGGTCACCCTGCACTAAATCACTGGGCCCACGCCTCCCCCAGAAAGAGTGGAGGGGAATCTGATCATTCCCACAATGGCTCACTCACCCCTAGGCTGACAGGAAAACTTAAGCCCTTTTCATGAGGCTTATGAAATGGCTTATGGGCAGGAGGTGCAGAATAGAGGCCAGGGAGCGTGATGGCCAGGGTAAACCTGCAGCAGTGCCAAGCAGCTCACTACACCAAGTGCTGTGCAGAGCCTTTGTACACAGTTGTCTGGAGATGGAGGCACCCTGCTTCTGTTCTCACACGCTCTTTATTAAATGGGCTTTTGTTAAGCTTATAGTTAAGATTAATGCAGCTCAATGAAGTACCAGCTCATTGATTCTACATTTGATGGGTAAATTTCAAAACCAGACAATTAATTAGGATATCTCACCCCCTACAACTTAATGTCTTTATGAAGTTGAAAGAAGCATTCAATAGCAAACAACTGTTGCTGATACTAAAGGTATTTCCCATTTATTGAAATGCCTTTGATTCAGATATACAGGAAAAATGTGATTTAAGTCACTGATTATTCTGAGATAGGAAAAGTTACATTTTACTATTCCCTTAATATGAGCCACTGTAGAGCAAAGGCTTATGCAAAGAGCATCATTTTAGGATTTGCGTTAATACCACTTTTAGGCACAGAAATGTTGGGATCTAAAATTGTGTCCTCATCTCTCTTTCTTACTTTATAAAGGACACAGAACCCACAGTGGAGCTAAACTCTTACATCATGCATACCTCACCTCTCCCAGTTACGGCAAGAGAAACGGGATAATGGCTTCCTCTGTTCTATCTCCTACCATCAGGAGCAATTTGACCTCTAAAAGCCTTTTTTTGTTTCAGAGTGGCAGTGATAATAACATAAGGTGCCTTCAAAAGCAGACTACAATTTCAGGTGAATGCCATCAATTGCTGCATTTCATACTGGGCCATAAAACAAGAACAGCTGAAGTATACCACAGGACTTACAAATCTTAGTGGCTTTTGTGACTTGCAGAAGGAAAACCCATTATTTTCAGAAGACCAAGATGCAAAGAAAATAAATGCAAAACTCGTGCTCAAAAGCACTGTAGTCCTTTCAGTTGTCATTGAAAGCCAATTTCATGATTTTGTGCAGTTTGATTTCTGACTTGGGGATTTGAGAACACTGGATATATTCTCCCAGTAAGGAAAGGAAAGTAAATTCAAGATCCTTTTTGCTTACTGAACCTCTGTGTGCCTTAGAGAGGTCATCCTCACCATCCCTGCCACTGTATACTCTGCTCTTCCCTTGACTGTGCTTCCTGTAACCCCTTTGGCTGAACCAGCTGCTTATTGAACTGTAACAAAACATCAGAATAGGTTGCTTCCCCCTGGAATATGCTGGAGATTGGCATGCTATTCCAAAATTCATAGCTACATTACTTTCCAAACATGCTTTCCAACAGCCTTGAGGACTCTATATGGTTCAACAGCCTATCAGAGGCCATGTAGGTAACAAGATTTTGTAGACTTAACAAGATTTTGCATAGAACTCTAACATCTTAACTCAGTCTGACTGATTGGCAGGCCAGGGCAAAGTTGGTGGGGGGGAGGCACTAAAGAAAAGTGATAAAATACCCTCCTCTTGCCCTCACCAAATATTGAAACTTTGAAACAGCTTGTCCAAATAACTTCAAGTTCGGTAAAATTCTCAACAGCCTTCAGCCCATCCATGCCACATTTGAAACTCAGAGTAAGAAGGAAAATCCTTTAGTAGAGATGCCAGTAAAAACTGGATTGGTAGAAGAAAGCAAATTATGCTTTCACATAAAGAGTGTAAGATTGTGAGTTAGACTTACAGAATGGCATTCACTTAATTCTGAATCATCACTACAGCCTCCATAACAAAAAATCAGAAAATGCACCCAGTTCTACCAACTCATCTTATGAAGATCTACAAAGTGGCTGTTTCTGCTTCTGAGTTCTTGCAGTACAATTGTACAAGATGCACAGAGGAAACCTGTATTCACTTTATTTGACATCCAGGCACAGGAAAACCAAGTGAATCGTCCACTGTCACTAAAGGAATGGAATTAAACTCAGATATATTTAACCCTGTGACTGAGCTTTGTCTGCTCATTTGTATCTGTCTGTTTTTAATCTTTTCCTTCACATTAGTCAGCATCTGAGCTATAGCAATTTGAGATCTCTTGATGAAAAATTTGACAAAGCAAAAACATATTCTTATGCTACAGTAGAAGCATAGATTTATCAAAGGGGTAGAAAGAATTACATGCAGATTATTCAGAATTTATAAGCATTTCTCACATTTCCTGTTGATTCAATTTTGAGAAGTGAGTGAACTGATTTTTGTGGGTATTGCAGGACTTACATAAGTTGAAACTTTAATAAAGTTTCCAAAGGGATGAATCCACTCCCCTTTTGACCCTAAAAATATCTGTAACCTAACAACTACACAAAACAATAGTGAAGTGTGACTAAACGTGAATGGCAATGTACTGCTGACAAGCTCTGACCATTAACATTTTTCTTTCTGTTTAGCTCAGCAGGCGAAAGGCAGCTAACAGAAGCCGTCTGCTGTTATGAGCACTCAGAAGCATTTCATTGTGAGCACGCAAAAGAAAACTAATTTCTCTCAAAATTCGAAAGGAAAAAGAAACTCAATTCTCTCTCAGAACGCTACTTTCTAGGTTTTTATCATTTATTTACAGATTAATTGTAGATAAATGCAAGCAGCACATTTAGAAACAGGACACTTTCTTCTGTTGAGATCTTTGGAGCCTGCAACCCAAGCAGGTGAAATTGAGACATACAAGGCCAACATCTGTTGTGCAATTGTAGTAATACGATTAGTTTTGCCATGGTGTTACTAAAGGAAGAATGTAGTTCTTTTATAACTTAATTGATCACATTTAGATGTTTGGTGAAGTCTGAATGCAATTGGAAAGTCTCTTTAGGGGTCAAAAGTGAGTTCCCCTCACAGTAGTACGTAGCCACGTTATTAAATGATGTGCTGAACACCCTTAGGCTTCAGCATGGTGTGGGGAGGCACCAAATTTAGCTCTCCTCCTTTTGGGGGAAATTACCAGCTACTCTATTCTCATGTAAGTGAGGTGTCCTGCTTTGCTTGCAGGTTAATGAGCCCTGCTCAGTTCGCTGCAAAAAGACTTATAGGTGCCTATATTCAGGAGCCGATTCATGGCATGGACGGACAGATAGACAGACATACAAAACCTCTGTTTCAGAGAGAGCTCTGTGCTTACAGTTCCAGTTGGTCACTCTGTGTGGCTTCCAGCTCCTAGCACTGGTTGTTTTGATTCCCATTCTAAAACATCCACGTTGGCCCACCAGGTACCAGGAGCCTTCACACTTAACATTAAATTGTGGATTCAATCAAGACCTGTTGAATTCTTTCTGTGCCTGTAGTCTGTAAGACAGTGGTTGGTGACTACTTTCCTCTGTAATGTTACAGAATCAGTCAACAAGAGCTATTCCAAACAAGTCAACCAGATAATAAAGGGACATTTCTAAAAACACTGTTTCACATTTCTCTAAAATGTAACAAGAATCAGATTAGACTAACCCTTTGGCTGCTGTAAATCAATGCATACTATTGAAATTGATGCAGATTCCCATCTGAGGAAAACCTGGCTGGTAAGATCAATTAGAACAATTATCTTAGGAGAGAAATAAAGATTGTACAGAAATGTCCACGTATAAGAAAGCCTCTTCTTTTAAATGTCATGTTGGGATTATTACTGAAGGGTTCTGTGGTACTTAAATATAAAGGGGCACTTTTAAGTACAAAATTTAAATAAAGAAAAAGCAAAGCCCATGTTCAGTGAATTATGAAGAGTCCATGAAGGGGGGTAAGTGTGAGAATCCAGTCCCTGCTCATAGAAAGAGCCCTACTGTATATTCCTACAAATATTGATGTTTGAAATCCAAAGCACATGTGATGCATTAGTGTGAAACAGCGATTACATACATGCTGCTTTCTGCCCTGCAGTTCAGGAAAAGTCCTTATGTAATGAAGAACTGAAAGAGTTATGAGGGAATCCAATAGACTGTTATCGTGTAAAAATACCAGTGCTCTCCAAAGTCAACTCACAGCTCCTCAAATGTAGGCCGGTGTGTGTTTTGTTTTCCAATAGGCCTGAGAGAGAAGGAGCTCCATTCATGTCAGACCCTGTTAATCTCATACCTCCAGCTCAGTCTGTGTGAATGGAACAGTGACTTGGGAAACTGCTGCTTTTCTTTCCAGTCAATTCTCAAACACATAAAACCTACCACAGGAGATCCAAACACACTCAAACAATAACAGGCAATTTTGCCAATTACAGAAACTACTTATGGGCAATCAGAAGGGAACTTTTCATCCAACTCTGATTTTGGGTGTTGGAAAATTAAGAATGATTTCTTGATGTTTCCTTCATCTGCTTCAGCCAGTAGCCTTCTGAATCCTGACAGTTCTCATCATACACTATCCAAATGACTGGAGCAGTTCTTGACTTAAGAATTTAAGAACAAAAACTCAAGCAAAATGTAACAGAGCTCTGAGGCTGTATAGTCCCAACATGTTAGAGATGAAAATTATTTTATTTAATGGACATCCAAAGAGCAGGAACAAGCCCAGAGTTTTTCATAGGTCAAAATCTGAGTTCAAGATAAGATCTTTCAACCAGGCAAAGTTCCCATTCACTTAATGGCAACTCAATAACAGTTGTGGCTGCCTAAGTGTTTAACAGGACCTCCTAATCTAATACACTCTTCAGATCTAGAAAATGCTTACTTCCAAGACTTTGGGAATGTTTTATCCACGAGCCTTATCCTACATGTTAAAATCCCACTAACCTTAAAGAATATTACTGCTATAGAAATAATACATCTGCTTTTTAGAATTTCTCAGGAATTGTGTGCAAATCCTTTATTCTGATTCAGATCTCCAGTAAGGCATGATTGTAATTGTCTCCTGCAAACTTTAATAGAGTGTATAAATTGTGCCATCAGTATCACAGAGTGCTATAATTCACTGTTTCTGTAGCCAAGCTAGCAGCACTCTCTGTGCTTCTAGACCACCTGTGTCTCAGTAATATGGTGCTGGTATGGAAAAGCCATTGGACACCTGGGATAATGTGGCCTCTGACTCATACAGAGATGGAAATACAGAATAAAAAAGCAAGAGTCCTTTATATTCCATTCAAATAGATTGAGTATGCTTTCACTGACATCTCAGTGTAGAAACTAATCTGTCTTCATTTCCAAATGGCTTTTGTGAAGACTTTTCTGAATTTTTACTTTTTCAGTATATTATTTGTAGCTCAACAGGGCATTACTAAGTCACTGTGCTACTGCAGCAGCAGCTGCTTGATCACACCTTTTTACAAGAGGAAGTGGCAATCTGTGTTACTGTTGTATGCAAGAAGCACCACAAGTATGCCATGTCAGAAGACTTACACAGGGAAAAACTTTGAGAAGTGCTGGCTTTCATTCTGCTACCCCACAGGCCTCCAATATCTTCAAGTGATCTTTATGGCAGTTTGTACATATTATCAGATGTCCAAAGAAAGTATTTTTTTAAAATTCATGCAAATCATGTAAAAGTAGAGGGCTCAAAATGCAGGATGGCACAATCCAGTCAATAAATTTTCCTATTGGAATAAGATGGCTATTCTGGAATTTTACCATATATATACATACGTACATACACTTTTATTTTAATATTAAAATTAACTATCCTTTCAATGGCCACTATGGAAAAAACAAAATTATTTCTGTGGTGGAGAACTGTGAAAAATTGGTTTGGTATAAAAAATGCTGGAACATTTCCTGATGCTGGGAAAAAAATACGTTCTGTACAATATAAATTATGGTATTGATATAGGACTCTCCAGATAAGATTATATAGCTTCATTCCTCAAGAAGTCACAGTTGTCTTAAAGTCTCATTTGGGGCTCCATGCAAATCACAGTACTTCTGGTCATGCTTGAAGTACTGTATGCCAAAAAGAATGCAGGAACAGAATGATCAGAGCAGAAAGTAACCAGTTTTTCTTTGACAGCAAAAAGCAATTGTAAATTGAAAAGAACTTGCTATTACAGTTGGCTTCTTCTACAAAGCACAAGAATTCCATATTCCTCATAATTTGCCCTGGATGCTCACGTTCATTGAACTGTTTCTGAAAGCCTAGTAAACTTTCAGTCTCCACAACATCTGTGCCAATGAGTTCTTCAGATCAATCATCTGCTATGTAATTTTTACTGTGTTGACTCTTGATCCCTGCTTTCAAAGAAGTGTCCAATATATTTTCACTAACTTCTTTCCTAAACTTTTGCCAGGCCTTTCCTTGCTCCTTGCCTCTTTAAGTTAAAAAGTCTGAGATCTTATAGTTACACCTAGATGGTTTTTGGTAGCTCAGCTTGAGTTTGCAGAAGTTCATTTTCTGTTTTGTGTGAATTGCCTATCAGAATAAAAATGAACCATGAACAAAAATTAATCATGTGTCAGTTTGTGTCCAAGGCCTTAGTTAATTTACAGTCACTGGGTCACTTTAGTCCAGAACTGGAATAAGTACTAATATATAGCTTATGTGGACAACTGGGTCAAAGTCTTGCCCAAAGCTAGCATGACATTATAGACCTATCCAGCCCCTCCATATACAAAAATAATTGTTATAAGGCAGGATGGTATTTCAAAAAATATATTTAAATTACCAACACTTGCAACTAAAGCATGAATCTCTGTGGACAAGAGATAGTCAGAAAAAATAGGACATGCTTTCCAAAAAGCTTTCTGCAAGTTCCTTACCAATCTAGCACCAGAAGAAAGCGCAAAAGACACCTGGGAGATTGGTAAATGGGAAAAAAGAGCTCTGAACAAATAACTGAAGACAGACAGAATTCTAGGAGCTTTAGGCAGGAATATAGTGATGAGGAGAAGTACTTTGAGCAAAGCAAGGAACAAAGGAAGTGTTGCCATATTATTGCAAAGCTCTCATACCTGCTTGGTGATTTCTCATGGGTATCTCCTCACAGCACTGACTCCTTCTCCTCCACAAAGTAGCCAACTAACTCCAACTCTCTTCACAGCACAACCAACAAACTGCATTCTAATCTTTGGTGATTAGTACAGCTGCAACTCCTCAGGTGTGAGATTACCTTCTGCATTATTTTCTAATATTCTATCCCTCCACAGGGAAGCAACAAGACTGGGGCGCCAAGATGAGACTGTTTTGTGAGTTAGAAAACATAAATTGAGTGGGACCATTCTGACAGAAACTTGATGTTTCTCAAGCGTGGAAGCTATTTGGGGACTCAAAGAATACCAGTTTCTGAATTGGAATTGGGAAATATTTGGCTTAGGAAATCTCTCACGTTCTTTCTCTTTTGCCTTCTGCAAAGTCTCATCAGGGCACTTCCCCTCAGCGCCAGGATAACATTCTGCATGACATCTGCTATTTTTTGTAGATGGGCATCACTTAAGTGTCTTGCTTGTCTCTGACCCACAGCCCTCAGGTCTAGACCACTATTCTCCAACCTTCAGCAAAGGATATTGAGTGAGTGCTTGGTTACCTGTATCTTAATCATAGGCAGAGGTGTTTATTGTGGCTTATACAATACAGGCTTTTGTAGAAGCTCACTGCCTCCCTACCATGCTCATCCTACAGCAACAGGAACTGCTCCTGCCCTATTATTGCTACTGTCATCAGCTGCTCTAGCTGAATGGCCCTAAAACTTGCAGGGACCTTGTGTCTGTAGCTAGGGAAAGCTAAAGTCTCGTAGCTACAATACTGAAGGGTTTTGGTTGCATTATAGCTGGCAGGAGAACTTCCTGCTCTGGCTACTGCAAGATGGGCTGAACATCCTTCTGCCCCTTACAAGACATGGAGACAATGGCAGTGCACTGGGCAGCTCACCAGTCAAGGAGTTTTAAAGCCAGGATCTGAGTAGGAGCTCACAGAAGCAGGAGAAAGGAGAGGCTTGTGTGATTATTAGGATTATTAGAGCCTGCCCCTTCTGAATTTCTGCATGTGCCTAAGAAAACTGTGCCATCTGTACTTTAAGCTCATAGGAGATAAGCAGAGGAAGAAGGGTTTTTATCACATGTGCTGCAAAGCCTTTGTAAAGAATGAAAACAAACTGTGGTGCTGACTTTGTCTATGAAAAACAGCAAGGTCCCAACCATGCTAATATTTTGTGAAAAAATATTGAATCAGTTAGTGACCATAACGTTTTCTAATGGCTTCCAAACATGAAAACAGATTTTGGTATAAATAAAAATCCTCCCTCTTTATAAAATCCTTATATGGGAAGTTTCAGAACAGAAGGAATTCTTGGCATCAGAGTCATCAAGCTGGACCTTTGCAGCAGGAGAAACTTTAGTATCAGATAGGGCACAAAATACCAAATTGTCACTGCACAATTCAGGTCTCACCTTAAGGCCAACTGGAGTTGCTAAATGGGTATCAGGGAGGTATCAAGCAGAAAGCAGATGAATGTTTACACTTGGTACAGTAACTCTATAGATCAGGATTTTGTCTCCCAGACCTCCAAAATAAGTTTGCAGGGGTCTCTAATTTGGCTTCAGTCTTCCTTTGTTACTCAAAACACACAAAGTAATTCACATGGTAATTTGATCGTCTGAGCTGATTTCCAAGTGACTTTCTTCCATCTTGAAAGCACCACCCAATGGCTCCAGTGTTAATTGTCTCTCCAAAAACATTTTAGGTTTGTTAATTCTGAGGAGTCCGTTCAAGACAATAAATATATAATAGTCCCTATTCTTTCTCCCACCCTAACACCTATACAGAAGACAACTTCCTTCCTGATTTATTTACTCAGTCGTATGGTTGTCTCCCCTCAAGAAAACAACTATCAATCTTCTAAAAGTGCAGCTTGGGTATTCTTCAGTCCCCCTAAACTTTCCTATCACTTTGGTGTTTTTTATCTTCAGCTTTGGCAAGGCCTGCAATCCCAGCTGAGGAAACAGCTCATCTTGAAACAAAATGTCATGTTTTGAATATAGAACAGATAGATACCTAGAGGAAAAACTACACCCACACTGAGCACAGCTGGAGCACGGGAGATTTAATTTGCACTTCTTAAATATTCTGAAATATCAAAACAAAGACAATATTTCAAAGCAGATTCTTTACTCTAAGCTGTACAAGGTTACCAGTACCAAATATCTTACAGCCATTAGGCATATCAATACCTAACATTTTTTTGAATGCTTACAGAACTTTGCAAAAATTAGCTCTTAGAAAAGAAATTTCACATGCTAAATGTCTGCCAGGGAACTATTATTTTATTTTGCACATTGTTCTGCAAAAGATTAGAAGTTTCCAACAATGAAATTAGTGAGAGATATTGTTTTGTGCATGTTAAATATATTCTTACAACTTTTTTTTCAGAAGGTTCTGCTAAAAATAGATTTGAAATACACTGAGTTTCTCATGTCAGATATGTGCCTTATCTTTCTCTCTAAAACCAATTAAATGTTGTCTGAATCCAAAGTCATTGGAGGCAAAAAAAAAAATGTTTGCCTATACACAATAATGAGGTAGAGATATGGTGAGCATATTTCAAATGAGGGATTCAGGAGCTGGCCAAAATTGCTGATTTAGTCTACTGGCTAAAACATCAAATCGGAGATTAAGAGAAACATTCCCCTTTTATCTATAGGGTTTAATTGTGCCCAGATGTCATGGGACATAGAATCATAGGCTTATAAAACTATAGAACCATTTAGGTTGAAAAAGACCTTAAAGATCAGCAAGTCAAATCATAAACCTAAATCTGCCAATTCCAACTCTAAACCATGCCCCTAAACTGCCACATCCAGGCAGGCTATGAAAATAGCCTGACTCAAAAAAAATGAGAAAATCATGCATGGAACTGGAAGTATCCCAAGAGCATGTGGACAGGGAAATGAGGACCATGAAGGAGGAAAGCAATGATGGTGTGATAATGATGATAATGACGATGATGATGATATGGGAAAGGGAAGTCAGAGCAAATCTGACTCAGAGTGATAAACAAGCAAGAAGTACCTGTAACCAAATTTTCAATAAATCACTGTTCCTTTAATGTCAGCAAGCACCCTCAAACTACTCTGGCTGTTTGGTGGATAGAGCTTTGGGCATTATTGACTTGTTTTGTTCAGCTTTTGTCCTTATTACCATTGCTTAAAAAATTTCCAAAGACATTTGGAAGAAGACTACATGTAGGTTTCTGGGGCTGCAGGGGCTGCAGAACCAACTGTCATTGAAGGATGCTGAGGCTTGGCTCAGACCTCTGCTTGCCCACCTCTGTCTTACTTTGCTGTGCCCTCCAAGAGCTGCTTTCGGGAAGGAGATCAGTATTTCCCAGAAGGAACTGGAATGAGCACAACAATGAAAAATACAGTTAACAGCATGCAGCTGGCTTCAACTATGTTGCCATCTAAATTTTAAATTAAAGAAAAGCAAACTTAGGCCAGGTAAAAGAGTCTAATGGTTCCTCTCCTCTTTCCCCAGCTAAATGAAGTAGGAGTGCTAGATATGTAAGAGGCCACAGAATCCAATATTCAAATAGAATCCAAGATATTCAAGCCAATTGTTTCTAATTGTTCCACTAATGCCTAAAATATCTAAGAATCAGTTGCATGATTTGGCTTTAAAAAAGTAGTAGTACACTCCCAAGAGTTATGTTTTTTTTTTTTTCTTTAAGGTGTGTTTATCCTTCTGTTTTCTACTCCATGGAGCTCTGATATTCCTGACCTGTTCATGTTATGACACCGTTATGGTAAAATTTTAAGCCTTTGCTGTGGCAATGTCCTAGCATACATACTGCCCTGTGCTCACATATGGTCAGCTTGAACCCTGGATATGCAGATACCTGATCTGTTTTCTCAAAACTTGTTACTTGGACAAGATTCTGACAAACTGGAATGTCGGCCCAGGTTTTTTGGCAGAGTGCCTCCGTTTTCTGTGTCCGTAAGAGGCCTTACTTTCCCAAGCTCCTTGTCCCACTGGTAGTTTCATAAAAAAGCTCAGCATGTCCCTGGAAGTTCACAAAGCCTTCTTCATTCATAAACAAGTTGCTTGCGAGCCCATGAACAGAATGGCTCTATCCGTGACGTCTGATTGACCTTCAAGAACTGCACACATGACAGAAAAAATAATAATAATAAAAAAGGGGGCAGAAAGTTTAAGGAAATAGACAAATGAAGAACAAGGGACCCATCAGTGTGTTAGTAATGTGGTGAATGCAAGAATTAAAGATATAAATATCATGACGGGCTGTATTTGCATTGCCAGAGTCTGTTTAAAAGAAAGAACCCCAGAGCTAGGAACCGATGCCTCCTGCATCCCTAATGGCTTCTATATAAAAATTGTCATTTTCTTTGTATGATTAAAATAAAGAGCAACTGCAAAATAAACTCTTCCTTCCTACATGCTTCTTTTAATGACTCTACTGCTGATAGAAGATGCCAGTTTAACAAGTCTGCAGACAGAGGCCTTCTGTCTGCAGAATAGGTACAAGACAAGCCGTGGCAGGGAGAGGGTCTCTGCCACACACGCAGCTGCCTCAGACCAGCAAGACCACCCCAAGAGGGAAAGGAGCATTCAGTCCTTGGCCCCCTTACTGTCAGCAGCAGCCTGGGAGCCAATCAGTGCCATTTGCCAAAGAAGTTCCAGGCAGTCTGAAGTCTGAACACTTGTCACTAGCATGGAGTTAACAGTTCGTTTAGCTTCAGTTCTACTGGGTGCTACTGACAGCTGCTCCTGAGAATGCACGGCGTGTCATTACTGGTCTCTCCATATGGGTCATTCATGCAATTGCCATTTCTAGCTATTCCATTAGTCACCATTCCCTGTCATCTCCCTGTTTTATCCTCTCTGGCAAGCTCGCTTGCTCTCTGACTCCCTCATAGAAATTTTTGTCCCTTTTACTTTCCAGTTGGCACTTTTCTTATCTTCCAGTACTGCCTTTCCAGTAGAATCTCAACAGAGCAGCAAGGACTTTCTTGGCTTTAAGTAGCTAACAGCTGACCATCACCCTCTATCTTCTTCACTGAATTCTGTGCTCACACATTTCTAACTGTACATTTTGAAAGTCAGAACTTCTAATTTCTTTCACCTCTGCAGTGCAAAGCTTCTGACGGCAGAATCAATCATTCATTTTGATGGTAACTCAGCCACCTCCCAAGTACTGTGGGAGTACCTATCAGCTTTGTGGTACTGAGTACAGGAGAAGAGAGATATATGTCCTCTCTTCTCTCCCACTGGATTTCATTTGTTACAGTGCCAGAAATGATGCTATGAACTTTCATTTAGTGTAAATCTCAACACTGAGCAACATAGTGACTCAACAGACCAGCAGTGGAACAGAGTTCTGTTCAGACTAAGGGTGATCACAAGCAAGAATCAGGGGCTATCCCCAGGTGGCCTTATCATGATATATTAACTAACTCGGCACCAGATGCTGAGTTTCCAACCAATTAAAAAAATCATCATTTTAGGTAGCATAACTGATAGTTCTCCATCAAGATGCCTGCCAGTGAATCGGTCATGGAAACTAAATTAGGGTTCATTACTCTAGAAGCAATTACTTCAGTTTAAGTGATGCTGGCAAGGCTCTGCAGAGGAAATGCCAGCAATTTCCTAAACTGAGTGCTCTGTGGGTAAACAAGGACTTTCACCTTTAGGAAAGTAAATCCAAAATATCTCAGCAGTGATAAATCATAATAAGATTATCTTGCAAGATTATCATTTTACTCACTCCTCTTCTGCTGCTTGTGGCTGGAAAACTTAAGTTGCTGCAATTCACAGTGTTAGTTTTATACTTGGCTGAAGTCTGGTTTGTAGCTTCTTGGCATTTTTTACTATTACTGGAAGTGTGGCTCAGAGTATAATTTGGGCAACCTTGTGATGGGCAGTTTTAATATGGAGGTGGAGATCACCTACACACCTACTGTAGCAACTTTTCTGGTGCACCACTCAAAAAGACTTCTCATTCTTTCCAACCTCACAGAAAACCATCAGAAGTTTTCTATTTATTCTACAAGCATCTTTTGGTTGCAGTGATCCATCACCCACTGCCTCTGAGTCACTGAGTTTTATAGTCTTGTCTTTAGCGTATTAAAAAATGCTATGCAGTTCCATATGTAATGAAAAAGTCAAAGACTGTGCTTGATTTTTCTATCAGGCCTTTACCATCTCAGTTTGCAGTGATGCACTAAAACTGTTCCCCAAGGCACTGGAAAGAAGGATTCTATGTTCTTTGGGAATGTGCCTAAGCTGAAATGCTTGAGAACTCAGCAAGCATGGACAAAATTGATTGGCACTCTGACATGGTCACAGTTTTCCATTTATGTATTTGTGGAGCAGAACATGTACATTACTACATCCAAGTCAGAACACAAAGAGAACTGTCTTAAAGGGCTTCTCCAATCTAAATAATTCTATGATTCTATCTTAATGAGAATTTCAAGACTCATTAAGGCCAGATTTTATGAGCATCTTAAATTACTATATTTGGTAAGAACATTGGCTTTCCAGCTATAAAGTGTCTTGTTTTGCTTTAAGTGATTTTTTTTTAATAACCAAACATATTCCAATTATATTCTATTTTCCAGTTCTCTTTCTGAAACCTGGGCTTTGACATCTACCTGGTGGAACTACCTTACCTCAGCTGTTTGGAAACAAAGTCCAGACATGCATCTGTTTTTCCCAGATGTTCAGTAGTAAGAACCCTACAACTTTTAGCAGCTTCGGCATGAGCTTCCTAACTCTCTGATGTTTTCTAACAGGGGTTATGCATACATCTGCTCTAATGTTAACTTCCTATCTCTCCTTCTCTAACCCCCTTCCTCCCTCTCCTGGACAATGAGAAAAAAATACAAAGGTCATGAACCTAACTGCAAGCATCTCTTCCTGCTTCTTGTGTGGTTTTCACCCTGACCTTGATACTCTCCTCTGTTTCTCTAGTGTCGCCTCATGAACCCCCTTGTGCTTCCTTAAGAACAGGAACAGCAGAAAGAGGGAAAGAAACTCTGGCAATTAGAAACATACCCTGAGATTTCCTGCTTCTAATGCCTATTTGCGAAGAGGCTCCTGTTCCTCAGTTAACAGAGAGTAAAACAAGAGAAAATTAATGAGCTTAGCAAATTGAGGACAAATTGAATGAAAGAGGGCAAAATTAATCCCTGATGTGTTTTATTGGAAGGCAACTGATGGGTACATTTATCTTGACATTTTACACTATGTTCTAAGTACACAAGTAAGGACTGGGGGGTTTGTTATTGTTTTGGTGGTAGGGTTTTTTCTCAACCATGCATCATTTGGTATTTGCAACCTAAACTACTTCATTAATTTTCTGTAACTAAATATTGTTAATATATTCATGTAACCAATATGATAGAGGGAAGAAACAGCATGATTAAATGGCTGACTTACTCTCACTATGGAATAAAACAGCCACTGCATAGAGGAATGACCTGATACAGGTAATTTTTGCTCTTTGTGCCTTTGGGTATCATCAGTCTAGATCATTCCCTTAAGTTGAACACAAGTTCTAGAATACAGATACCATCTCTTCATTATGCTTAAGTAGTTGTTTTTAATCCTTATAGTCTTGGCCTAAGTGAATATTTATTAGAGTGAAATGTTTTCATAGCTGGATTACCACAGAACTATAACAAGGACTCTTCCACAGTACTCAAGTGCAAAAAAGTGCTATGTCCTACATTCAGTGCTAAGAGGTGTTGACAACACTGTCACCTAACAGATTTACTTGGCCTTGGGGGGAGAAATATTTTTGGCATAAAATTGTTTCCAGTGAATAAAATACTAATTTTCATTAACCACATTTAAACTGTAAATTTACTATTACATAAGTCACATGTAAATGAAAAGCCTTAAATCAGGTGTGGAACGTACTTGTAGACAAACACTTCTTGGTAATAAATTCTTACGAAGCAGCAATTGCCCTGCTGTGGCCTAGGTGGAGCATTTGCAAGGGCTGCACAAAGAACTGGCTATTCACATGGTTCTGGCACTCCTTCCTAGTTTCCTGCTGCTAAATTACATTAAGAGACTCAAAACATACTTTCTTAATATCCCTCCCCCCTGCAGGGAATTACTGCAGTTGCCACAAGAAAGTTACTTGATCATGATGGGGCAGGAAAAGAGCTTGGTACAATCCTGAACAACTGATCCATGTAACCATTTCTGGGGTCCCAATTCAGCCTGCTGTCTCTACTCAGCAAAATACATGGCCTCTCTATTTTACTTATATAAGAGGTTAGGTAAGATGGACTGCAATGAGAACTAACACATTTTTAATTTTCCCAGTGGTGTCAGTGGAGTGTTGGAGGTTACCACAGGCTGTACAACTGGGGTTATAGACAGTAAACTCTGCAGAGCATTGACTGCTTTTATGATTTTCTTTTTCTAAAATACTTTTTATCACTAGGGGCTGAGTTTTAACTGTGACTCCCATAGTGCTACTGTAACATGACAGTGGCATACAAATACAGACATATTAAAAGATGAAAAGAGAAAGCCACAGTATTCCAACAGTTTCATCACTGAACTGTTGTGATGCCAGCCAGTGAACTGACATGTCGTTCAAATTAAGCCATTTCTCTGTTTCTGGGACCCAGCCTACCCGTATCCAGTTTTCATACTCAACATTCTTAAAGTTTTTTAATTCATGACAGTACATGCAGCAGAATTGACTCAGAAAGTGCTACTCAGGGATTTAAAACAGGAAAATGTGGCTATATCCCTGTTTCTGAAATTGCTGATCATATATTTACCTCTGAAATGCACACTTCTGAAAGAATATTGATTGAAAATTCTGAATAAATAATACCCAAGGCTCTGTTTGAATTATGTTTCCTAACTTAAATGCACTTGCCAATTTTTCGTATTTCACTAAATATAAACCAGCAGTATTAAATCCATATCACAAGCCAGGCATTTGACTTAGTGATGTCCACAGCAATTCCCAAACCTGTGATTCACTAAACTATTGGAAATGGCCTGTTTTGATCAGATGGATCAAGTTTTCCTCTGGATCAATCTTAATTTCTATCTTAATTTAAATTATCTTAATTTAAAGATCTTAATTTAAATAATATAGCCTAACATGCTATAAATTGGTCAATGAAACTAGGTCAATTTATAATTAATGAGGACTTTATCCAGAAAAATGTATTCAGGGACTACAGGTGTGTGCTTGTATAAATAGACATATTTCTTGCAACAAATTGCCAGGAAAGTTTCATATAGGGTAATGACATTTCTAAAGATTGTCTTCTGAAAACATGAAGGACACTCCATCTGTGCCACTGCCATCTGAGCTTTTATGCAGCAGCTACTGCTCTGTCAGTAACAACAGTACCAGAATACAAAGGGCAAAATGTGAGTTTTCAACCTTTCACCTCTCTGTGCTCTCTCAAATTATCTTTGCTCTGGTTACTTATATTGACCTCAGTACAGAATTCACACAGATTATCCTTCCCACTGTATCTTAAGTCAGATGTGAGCAAGGCAAAGCAACTACATCTGTTTTGCACAGAGTCAAAACTGCTCCTTGCAAATCTCTCTATGGCAGCTCTTCCAGCTGCTAACTTGTATAAACAGACCATGCTTTGCACAAATTCCCTGTATTCTGGGACTTATGCTGTCAGGCTTGGGCATGCTTTTCTTTTTCATGGTGTTCTTTTTAGTTTTTTGCATGTGCTTTACCAAGTACTATGTTGCCTGACAGAGAAGAGGAATAGAATACTCAAATCCCATTCTGTTATTTTTATCTGATGGAGAGAACAAGCATATGCTTTTCACAGATGCAGCTAGAGAAAAACAAAGGAGTTACTCAGAGGCTGCCTCAGAGGTTGACGTAGGGCCTCTCATATTGCTGCTACTGGATTCTGGCAAAGATGTAAAATAGCCAATACCTGCAGCATATTGTCACTAATCCCAAGGTCTCTCCTCAGCTCTGATAGTGCTTGATCCCAGGTTTCCAAAGTAGTTTCAGAAAATTCAAATCTGCCCATTTTTAAAATAGATCCATTGATATTTACTTATATTACAGGTAAGTATAGCACATGGTACAATGCTTAACTGACTAACATTTGAAAAAATTTTTGAGGTCCTTGATTTATAAGCAAATTTGATGTTTCTAACTAGCTGTAGCTGCAACCTACCATCCTGTGTTTGGACCAAACTCAAGACAAACCAGCCTACTAGCAGATAGGACAGGAATTTGTTAGTCTCCAGCAAATTTCTGTTGTTCAGACTCCTCTGTGCTGGATCTGAGTCTCCTCACTGCTGCTACATTCTTTACAGTGGGGACCACAGAAATTCAGGAGGTTCAGGAGGGGTTGCACTGGGTCTATACATGATGAGTACTCCACACATGATTTGAAAACACTAATAAGGTCCGTGTTCCTGCTCTGTTGCATAAGCAGAACATAAAGAGGAAAAGAAGGAGTTGGATCTAATATGATATTCAAATTAATTTAAGCACCCCTTTCTTCTGAAATCCTTTGTTCAAACTGTCATGTTTCCACATATCAGTAGAACAAAAATGCTTAAATTGTTTTCTAAATTATGCACAGTTGGAAGCTTTTCAAATCAAAGGCATCTTTTGGACTTAATCAAAAAGCAAGGTACCCAAACATGAGATTTAGCAACATCTAGATTTTGACTTGTCTATTAACAACAGATTGCCATATGCCTATGGAGCTGAAAGAGATTTCTCAATTCTGCTCCATCAAGGTACTGTGTCATAGAATGCGGGGAACTTGATATTAATGTACCAAGGGTCACTATTACTGTGACAGAATCAGCAGCTTTATTGAAGCCACCTACTCTGGTTGCACAGAGTTAACTCTAAGTGTTAATTTACACACACACATTCTGGTATCTGTACATGGAAGGCCTCATGCAAATCATCAGGGCTGGGTTCTAAAGAGCCAATTTGGCCTTGATCAGGATGAGGTCTGTCTTACTGACTTTTACAGTGCAGTGCTAAATTTTCCGATTTTGAAAATGTGTGTGTGTCTGTGTCTGTGTGTGAGACAAACCAAGATACACTATCTCTGATTGACTTGATCTGGTACTCTGCTACAGATATATATGACTGTGCACACAGAAAGCCATGAATGTCTGCATATAAATATAGATCTCCCATGAGTCTCTTATTTAGATTCAAGCAAAAAGACTTTTACTTACAGTGAAGCTAATAAAGAAGTGAGAAAATACTTTCTGATGACAATTTTATGACTAAGCTTGTTAATTAATGGAAAGAGCCCTTTCATGAAAAGTTTATTCCTGATAAAAGACATGTTGCTTTCTGTATGAAAAGTTATATAATTACTTTTGTGTGTCATACTTTGTGGGAGAGATATATCAGGAAATCTAAAAGAAACTACTCATCCCTTTCTGTCCAAGCATACATGGTGTGTTGCTCTTTGCCATGTGAATGAAAAGAAGCTGCATCAGTGTGCAGTCTGCTCACTTCATCATGAATACAGCGGCAGCTGGCCAGGGATTGCACAGTACTTTGTAAGAGAGTGATAATTTGTAGCTGGAACTCTATGGTTGCTTTATGTAGGAAGTTGGGCAAGATAAATACAATGATTGCTTCTAAGTTTAAAATTAAAAAACAACACCCTGGGAATTCATACTTCTCAGCTTATAAATTAAGACACGGCAGCACAAAGAAGGAAGGTGATTGCTTAGCCTCATGCAACAGGCTGAAGGAAGTGGCTAAGTAGAATCTCATTGTCATGACTCCTATCTGCTAAATCTTGCACCTCAAACCATTATGAAATTAACACCTTTTCACACAGGAAACCATTGCCTTGGCAACAGCTCATCCCATGTCACATGCTTGATTTTCTCTATTTACCAAGCTTCATAGGCTGCCATCATCATTGCTGATTCAGCATAATTCTATACAATGCCAGTCCAACCTTTTGCACTTCACAGGAGTTAACTGTAATTACAAAGGTGCAGTGCCCTGAAGCCTCTGCCTTTGGTCTCATTGCAGCAATTCCTCCATCATTATACAGTCAACAGGACAAGTAACTATGCTGACCTTTCACAGGAATTTCCATGCAAAGACCCAAATCCATTGTTGAGAAAGTGTAACTCTTTAGGAATTCTATCCTGGAATACAGTGATGGTCAGTTAAGCGACAGGATCATGACTTTAGCTGAATTGCTCCATACACTACATGGAGCACAGTCTTGATATAAAACTCGCTGATCTAGTTCCTGTGTTTGAGATAAGGTAGGATGATGAAAATGACTCAAGGCTGGCATAAATGTTGGGACCATTTGGTCCCATACAACTTCTGCTAAGTAAGTTGTATTTAACCTTTTAATCTTTAATGTTTTAGTATCATTCTGCAAATGGTTGAATATCACTCCGATTCCCACTTCAGAGCTAACAAAGTCATTTATCTCTTGCAAGAGGGATATGAGTGGAGGAGAGGACAAGTTCTCTGGTGGAGGCTGACTCATTGTCTAAGCACTGGCAGAGAAAAAATTACCTTAATGATTTCGACAGTCTGTTGTTGAACTAAACATCTTGTTCCCATAAGATGCTTTGCATCTATCTGTAGACAGTAACTGTGTGATCACAGCTGAAATGCAGGTTATTCCATAATGTGTAGTACCCTTATCCAGACAGAGACAACATCATTTTGCTTACCATACGTGCCTCTAGATCTGAAAAACAATCTGAGTCTCCACAGCACATTCCAGCATTGCTGCTTTTTCAGAAAGAACTTTCCTCTTCCTCTCCAACTTCAGCTTGGTACATATATAACATAGGCATTGTGCCCTGAAAATATAAAACAAAACAAACTTTGAAGTGCCTTTAAACTAACATAACTATTTCATCCTTCTAGCACATGCCTGTGCGTAGATTCCCATTCTGCAACTGATATTTATTGATCTACATTCATATGATCCAAGAAAAGCTTGACTGCATTGCCTTGTGGTAAAATTATAAGGGGAAAAACTGGAATGTGGGGGAGAAGGAAGGAGGAAAGCCAAGCTTTTATAACTCTTTGTAAACCTGGTTTATGTGAGCCTAGCCAACCCAGGGTCTAAATGATCTGTTACGCTTAAGATGTGAAAGGCAGCACTGTTGCTGAGCTGCTGGTGCCCCACAGAATCAAAATATTTCTGCTGAGCTACAATTTAAACAGTCATACTCCAAATATGGGAAGCAACCCCTGTGAGGAAGTATGTTTTCCTTCTCAAAGCACTTTACCTTCAGTGAGTAAATGTTCCTAAGTGTAATAATAAAAGCACTAAAGTTTAGGTGAATTTTTATTTTGTGCTAATAGAGCAATCAAAAATGCACAGTCTCAATTTTGCATTTTTATTCTGAAGAGTTTCAATGTTTTCCTGTAGATATACATCTGATCAGCATAACCCTATCTGTCAAGAGAATAGAGACCTCTCCTGCCTTTTTAATTTCATTAACATAATAATTATTATGGGTTCTCAGTCATGATCAGTTTCTGCTTAAATTATCAGATTGCAATTCCCCATGACTGTGCCTTGCTCTGACACAAAACTCCAAGGAACCATCTACCAGCTGAATGCCTTCTACCTGTCACTCGATTCTCCGCTTGCCTCTTACTTACAGACTGTATTTTTACTTCTCCTCAGACTGCAAAATCAGTCTGAGTAAAATAAGATTTCCTAAAACACGAAACCACATTTAGATCCAGACTCCCCATCTTCTATCTCCTCCACCCCATACAATGAGAGCATCTGTGAATTTGGCAGATGATAAAACTATACTGGTGGGAAACCATAGGCTTTCTGACAGTGGCAAATAGACCCAAGAAGAGTAAAAAGACTTGTGCCAGCAATCAGGGGAGGTGTCCAAAGATGTGAAAAACATGATTGTGAGAAACCTGTACGGTGGTGAGTGGAAAGGGGGACATTTACAACTTTCTAGTGAGTCTAGTGTCTAGTGGGTACCAAGAATTGCCAAGTACCGTATAAATCAGAATAAAGCTGTATTTACCAAAAGATACATCCACAAAAAGTAAGAAGATTTTTCAAGCTCTCCAGCTACTATTTACCAGCCTTTATGCACACTCAGATTCTTCAAATCTGTATTGATTTCACCTATATACCTAAAGAGGTGCCTTGCCATTGAAAATTTGGCATCCCTTCTGCATGTATAAGCCTTAAAATTTCGAGAGGAGTTCTTCCAGTAATGTACTCAAAGGCTGAAAATGAATTTGAAATGGCATATGGCTCTCACACAGCTTCTCTGAAAAGAATTTATCCATTATGGGAAAGAAAATGGAAAGAACATCTGGAGGTCTGTTGAAAAAAAGGGTTAGCAAGAATTAATTCAAGCTTATTTTCCCCCCACAACTTCATGTGGGTTAGAGTCTGAAATTGTCTCAGCTGAGGCTCAAAACTAAGGTGATGCTCTCCTCACTGGATCTTCAGCTCTGTTCAAAGATGTAATGTAGGATACAGGAGGGGAAGAAGCCAATACACAGTGTGAAGATGTTTAACAACTGGAGTAAAGCTCTGGGGCCATAATTAGTTTTTGATGTCTCAAGGTCTTCATGCAGACATGCAGAGTGAAAGATATGCTTTAGTCAAAAAGGTTCTTGGACTCATTGCTCAAGCAATCAGATGAGGTTCTCTGGCCTGTTACACCAAAAGGCCAGATGATCTAATGGTCCCTCCTGGCCTTAAAATCTGTGAATCTAGAATTACACACCACTATAAAGCTTATGTAAGGGATGGGAGAAAAGAGGCCAAAGAATTACAAAGAGTATTTACAAGCCTGCTACAGTCATCACTAATGTACATATAATTGGCAAAGCATTTACATCAGAGGCCAGTTGTAACACATTCGTTTATTGAAGTCTTGCACATTTCATTATAACTGAATTACTGAATATATCTAAGCCATTTATAGCGAACTGTGGCAAACTCTAAAATAAAGTAAACACATGTGCAGGGATTGTTGATGTGGTATGGCTGTTCTGATACTTAAAGGCATTATAAATGATTTGCAAGGCATTTAACAAAAGTGACCTGCATTTGTATAGCACCTTTTATCCTGAGTTATCCCAAAAATTCTGTACAAACTGCAACTACAACTGCATTATTCAGGCTGACACCAGTGGGGCTATTCCAAAGCCAGTTGGGTCACAGTGCCATCATGCTAGAGTTAGAAGGCAGCTACCCAATCTTGCATCTATAAATGGTGAAGGGGAAGCAGCAGCTGTTTCACAGGTTTCAGTGGACATGAGTCCTTAAGAAGCTATTAGATCGTCTAATCTAATATTTCATATTACTTAGGGCATCTAAACACAGGCAGAGGAAATGGCATTTTTCCTTACGTGTCTGAGTATTGCAACTCTCACATCTAAGTTTGTCTCACAATAATGTCTTTCTTACATATTCTTCTTGGAAATAGGGGCAGTAAGAGCTCTTGCTGGGATTGTTATTTACAAAAACATCTCACTCCTCTGAACTTCCAAGACAGAGTTTCACAGCATGTGGGAATACCTTTCCTTCTTAGTCAGCAGTCTTAAAACTCTGCTTGCCGGAAGACAACATGCTCAGATGATTACAGTCACTCTATGGAAGAATCTTGCTTTCTTCAATATTTACTATTTCATTAATCTTTAGTTTAAAAATATAATTCAAAACTCTATTTTATTATTTTGTTTGCTGAAGAAAATACGAAATCATATTGGCACATAAACCAGTCTCTGAAGAACCCTCCCAGCATGACTTAATAAAGAAATGAGATTTGTTGGTGATACAACTTTTAATACAGCCTTTAATTCAAACACTGCTGACTGGTCCAAAAGGACTATTCAGACCTGGTCTCCTTCTGTGTCTTGTGGAAGGAAAGATAGATGACTGGGGAGGGACCTTCCAAGCACTCTACTGGATGCTCTCTTTTGATCATCATAAGATTAGGACTGGATTGGACCAGGTGATGGCACATTACAGAAATGCTTGCACTGAAATGCAGCCAAATCCTATCAGTACTAAGTCAAAAGCTTTGGAGAAAGCCAAGCATGCTGTCTTCATACCAAATAGATCAGCAATTCCATCAGAAAGAGGTGGATAATATATTCACTTTGGGAGATAGAAAAAAAGAAATAGTTATTTTGACCAAAGCTACAGTGTGATAAGCCACTGTGGAACTGAAGCAAAATCTGAGCACTAACATTTCTGAAAATGGAATTAAGGCATCTTTAATTGGCACTAAATGGTCAGGATATAATTTTAGGTCTCCTCAAGAATCATAACCTGTAGAAGCCCAAAGTCCATAAAACTCTGGCCTCTAGCACATCAATATTTTTTTCTAGCACAGGAAAGATCTTTCTAACAAAACCTCAAACCAAGTGCTAACACCTTTTACACTTTGTGAGATTGTTGTGTCATAACATAGCACAATGGCTGATATACAGGTTTGATAAAGAAAATGGAATTCTGAACTCGTCCATTTTCTTAACTCTCCAAAACTAATCAAAGATATTATTTCTCCCTGAAAACTATTCCTGTTGTATCATTATGTCTTCATCACTACAGTCTCATTAGTAATGTAGTCTGAATTCTGCTGTAGTAGTCAGATTGCACACTGCTGAAATTTATGATAATGCATGTACTCACTATAATCTGCAATTTAAAAAGTCAGCATTGTTGGCAAAATGATGTGCTTCACCTATAATATACTCACCCTCATCTAAAGCTAGCTGTTTAGAATACTCTTAAATTCACTGTATGAATCACAAACCAGGTTTTACAGGCTGAAATACCCTAAAGTGATCAAAGCAGAAGACAGTGAAGGACCTTGTACTTGCATATTGTTAAGATCCTGTGTTATGTAACATTCATGAAATGTCTTTTCCTCTTACTCTCACAAGGGAAAAATCTAGCAAAGAAAATATACCTGGAGTGATATGAGGTTCTTTTATCCCATTTTCGGGGAGAAAGCTTGTAGATTTTCCATTTTGTGCTCTTTTAAACCAGTCATTTCTTAGATGGCTTTAGATCACAGTTACACAGACAATTTCACTGGTATGACCAAAGGGCTGTGGTGTCTAGCAGGTGGCAAGAATCAGCAGCTGACGGATGTAGGCAGGCTTGGCAGGGACAGGAACAGGAACCCCTTACACTCAGTTGTGAAAGGATTTGTAAAATGGAACTGCAACCTCAGGAACTTGAACTTGCTAAACGCTAATGACAAATCAATGAGACTTTCAGGATATTCTCAGATAAACGCTTTCTCTGGTGCCAAAGCTGACCTAAGAAGTTCCTGCCCTCCCCTGCACCTGCTCTTTTTCTTTCCCTGCAGCATTACCCATTTCATCACAGAAATGTGTTGGATGAAATTGAAAACTTTTAACCCTATCTTAGTTCTGGTCTACAGAGAGGCTCCATGAACTGTTGCAATGTAAGCAAAGTGCTAGAATGGAGGGGTGGGGGTGTGGGGGTACTTGGGCAACATAATTATAACAATAGCAAATATGCACGTTCTGAGTTTTAATATATTGTTAGATAGTATATTTCATCTGATTAAACATTTCCTGAGCATTCATGAAGAAATTCTGAGTTCAATTGGAATGAGGTCCCAAAAGCAGGTATTGTGTCATAAGCATTTTATACCTCTCTGGCTAAAAGATTTAGTCAAAGAAAAAAACCCAAAATTTAGAATACATTCAAACTCTCAAAACATAGATCTATCCAACTAACCACTGCTATTTTCATTGTTCCATATCATTCCACTTCTACCTTTAAATTTCAGTTTGTATCTCTCTGTCATCATTTTACACTGCTATCCAGAGATATATTATATAGATTCATGTGGTTTTACAGCTGCCTCACACAGTCTATGAAAAGTCAAACACACTTGTTTAGACTATGAGCTTGTTTATTCTGGACCACGATAACTAAATATACTCTCTGAAGTTAATGTGATTAACTTGGCCAAGCTGATTCATAAAGAAGAATGTCAGGAATTCCTCTTCCAGATGTAGCCTGCATTGCTCAGAACTTTCTCCAGCAGAAGCACGTTTCCCAAGCTCCACCTAACTTCCCATAGATGCTGAAAATCCCAAGATATACAATTAAGGAGGCAGAAGGAGGAGTGGGAGAAAGCAATGATTGCCTTAGATGTGTTCACACTTAACAGAATTAACATTTGCTGATACAATAGAACCTAAGGAGGCAGGCACATCATTTAATGTGTTAGACTTGCAGACCTTTGACTCTTTTATGGTTAATTAGCCTTTAACTTAAGAAAGCCCCCAGTCCATAGAACTTCCATCAGCTCTGAATTCAAAGCTTTGCCCTCTCTCACCCTGGCAGTTTACAGTGTAATGATGATTGATAGCCAGATGAAAGCTTTAGCTGGGGCCTGTCTTCTTGCATTGTGCTGGAAGAGAAGTGTAATGATCTACAGCTGCAATGGTTTCAGAACCCATTTAGGTTAATTGTGGCCTTAATTACCCACTTAAGCAGGTTTGGGCCAAATTGATTTTATACCGCTTTTTTCTACAGCAGGTTAAAAATTAACCCTGCACTCTTAGATGCATTTGACAAGGTTTCTATTCACTTATTGCCTAAAAAGCCGAGTGAATATGATCTCAAGCTGATATTCATGAACTCAAGTAAAAAGGAGGAATGATACCTTTTAATGGTAACAGATTACTGCTGACATTTAACTGCTATCAAAGATATACAAGCGACCAAACACCCTCTTATATCTGGTTAGCGAGCAGTATGTGAGATAAACTCCCACCAAAACGAAAGCTTTTTTGTTTAGACCCAGGAATTGGAGGCAGCTTTAAAATGTGAGGGGAAAACTGCCCATCTACAGGATCAAAGCTGACTTTACTGGTCTAAATAGCATAGAGATCAGACTGGCAGGGTATTTGGAGCAGGCAGCACTGTACTTCTCCTCAAGAAGTTCAGCTTTGCTCACATTGCATAAGGAACCTTCTGTATGAAATGTTTCTAGACAGAATAAGAAGGATCATATAGACACATTATTCTTTCTGACTTAAAGAGGACCCTTCAGAGAGAATTTGGGTTTACACTACTGTGCAAACTCCCACATGCAGTGGGAAGCAGGCATGGTAAACCTATTCTAGACCTGTTCTTATTGTTCAGACAACAAGAGCAGACAACGTCTCAGCATTCCTCCTAAGGGACTCTTAAAACTGTCTTTCACAAAGATCAGTACTTGCACACAGTCTGGGCTCCCATGGGAGCACTGGTAAACCCACAGAGCTATAGGCACTCCACATCAAAGTGCTGTGGACAGGTGAGGCTGTTGAGCTCTGACCTGCACCACAGTTCATCTGACTGTAATGTACTGCAGACATAACTTCACTCCTGTGCATCTTATGCATTGTATAAATCTACAGTATGCCTCATTTCTTCTCTTTAATGTGATCCATGATTCTTAAATCCTAACTATAAACCATTCCAAAACCTCTTTTATATTGATCACATTTCTTAATTAGAATAGCTAGCTCCCCCAGGTTATAGGCCAGGGACTAAAGAGCATGTTTACTGTAAATTATAGCCTGCTCACAGAAAACTGACAGCCTCAAGCAGAAAGAATCATATACAGATTCAGCTGACACACACAAGAACTGCGAGACATTCCCACATATTGGCTGGCACAACAGGTAGTGTGGAAGCAAGACAGTAAGGACCAAAAGAAGAAACAATTTTGTGGGTGCAGCTTTGCAAAATAGCTGTTGCTCACTGCTAGAGATTGAAAAGGGATGCTAATCATCCAAACTAACTCCCTAGCAATAACACGCTCCATTTGGTGTAAGTGTTTGTACAGGTCTTTTCAACAAAACTTCAGTAAGCTGACATATCTGTTCCATAGGAAAAAGTCAGCTTTTGGCCTGTGCTCAGCAAGTTTTGCATGATGCTTTTGCCACCTCTGTTTTAAGGAAAAAAATGTGTTCTGTTTCATGCCACTTGACACTGATGTCCACATGCTCCTGTCCTCTGTGAGAGAGAACAGTTGTTTGATGTCAGGAAGACACCTTTGTCAGACATAGTTTCCAATTCATTTTATTCCCACTATCTTCTACTGTATTTTTTTGGGGTTTTCTAACTTAGCATTAGGGGACTTTCTATTTAAGGGCCTGGAACAAAAGCTGTGATTTGGCCTCACAATATAAAATTACTCTAGCTATATCCTTTGCAATCCTGATTATGAGATCTGAACAGGTAAACACTCATGAGGGTGTTCATATCTGGGGATTCTTAGTTTTACAGTGTGCAGTTCCTTTGAAGACTAATGTCTTTGTTGATCTAGCTTGCAATATTCAAATTTGCTAAAATTTTCTTCAGTTTTATATGTCCTTTTGACCAGGTATCATCAACAAACAGCAGGAAGTCTGAGGTGCTTACGTCTTAAAGATACAATATTCTGCATCATGGCAGGCATAAGTAATGAAAGATACTTGTAAAGCTGCTCTAAACCATCCCCCCAGAGCAAGAAAGCTTTTGTTAAAACCACTGAGATAGGCACTGGAATTATTTTGCTGTTGTTCCCTCAGGCTCTTAGCCTCCTCAATAAAATGGTCCATCCTGGAAAATGAGTCAATTCAAATAAAAGTCCCTTGCATCTTGCTGGCAGAACCCCATTAACATGATGGAAATCTTTGGCTCTCCCCAGAGATCAGTCCACACAGAACAGCTCTTGAATGTCATTTCTTCAAAGGAATAGAAGTTACCCTCAACTAAAGGAACAGATGTATACATACCTGCATACTCAAGTTCCCATTTAATTTTCTTGAAATAAGCATGGGTTTCATTTTGGATTTTCCAGAAGACACCAACATCACCTTCCTCCTCTGCTTCTAAGTTCAAAATGACAGACTTAGCACATTTATTTTCTGGAGTCAGGAAGGGACCGCACAGCAGACACAAACAGATTAAACTGCCTGTATATTGGAAATGTTTCAATTTAAAATGCAGTTTTTGGTTAGAGTGTTCTCACATGTGCCATTGCTTCCTTCATATAAAACAAGGAGCTTTGATATTCTCATTCATGAAACACATCACCATGCTTTTTAATAATCCCAGCACAAAACTGCTAAAGTTAAACCAGCCGCCTGGTCTCTATACTGTTTGATTACTGACACATGCTGTGATCCTGAAATCTGCTTGTGACTTTATCAGGATGGGATGAGGAACAGATTTGCTTAAATTCTTGGCGACACAAGTATAAGGAGGATAAAGGAGAGGTTATTTTCCACCATAACTGTTATTTGCTTAAAAATTCTTCCCCAAAGCAAAGTTATAATGTGATATCTTGAAAGAACACTACTCCATTCTTTGCTTAAACACCCTTTAACTTCACATTAGCAAGACAGAATCATATCGGCTAACTAAAGATTCTAAAGATACTGGTCAGATTGTTTTAAATTTCACTGAGGCTAGAGCTGGGAAACATTAAGATGCACTTCCCTGCAAGAAAAGTAGAAAAAGTTTGCTGCCAGGGTAGCCAAAAAAGCTACTATAATGTTGATAACAACTTACTGATTCCAACAGCTACTTTGATGAAGGCATGTATTTTATTTCTGCAATCCTGCTGCGGCGGGCTGGAAAGGTAATGCCAAAAGAACACAGTTGGAAAAATATTCCATGAACATAGGAACATTCAGCAGAGAGAGTGAGAGAGAGAAGTGAGTGATTAAAAACAGATGAAGCCAGCTCATGATCACAGCTTCCACTGCTGAATAACTAAGTCCATGTAAAACTGCCAGGCATTTCCCTCTGCCACGTGAGAAACCCCAGGGAAAGCCAAGCCTTTGTCTTCCTTTGACACATCAAGCAGTGAGGATATTATTGACTGATAGAACATCCACAATATACATCACTCCCTTTGGCTCTGGTGAATGTTAGTATATCTTGCCATTTTCAGACATGGGTGAATTATCAGGAAATTATTATGCCAGAAGCCTGTTGCTGCAGATCAACAAGTTCCCCAGTGCTAATTGTGTGCACCTAACAGGATTTTCTACCCATGGGATAGCACATAGGAGACATACCTCTCTCAAAATTTGCAGTATAATTCAGATGCAGTTGGGTTTCAGTTTATTACTGAACCACCTGCACCCTAGTAGAATTAATAAACAGTATGTGTGCAGCCTGGTACGTGGAGAATTACAGAGGAACTCCAAATTTTTGGGTTTTTTCCCATACTCTAGGACTTTAAATACTCTTGGAGATGTCACTGCCTGTCCCTACGTTTCAGCTACTGTATTAAGAGCTACCCATATAATAAACTATCTAGTTGAAAGCTAACTTACCTGTGTACACAGAAGTTGTAGTCACAGCCTTCACTACAGACAGACAAGATTTTAAGCTGTTAGAGTTAAGATCCAAGAGCTTTTTGTTCTGTAGAGCACTGCACAGTAATTCATGATAAATCACTCTGAATGCTACTACTGTACAAATGACAACAGTGGTCATCTGTATGCAGTTATTTAGAGAAAACCAAGCAGCTCGTGCCCCTCATTGACACCTGTGGTGTAACATGGTGTATGGTCAGATTTAGGCAATGACACTTTCAGAATTCTCCTACCACTGGACAGCTTGGTGGAAGCTGGAAAATCCAGTGACTCAGAAGAATACAGGATCATACCCACAAAAATCACTATAAACATCATTCAACAATGGCATGAATATTTGGGAGAGAAGGAGGTTCTCCCCATACTGGACCCTTACAATGGCATTCAAAAGAACATGAAAAGGCAAGACAAAGTCTGATACTTGTCAGAGATGCCCAGAAGGTTTTCAGCTAAATACAACTTCAACATTCAGTATTTCAAAGTAAAACCTTTCAAAGTAAAGGTTTACAAGGTGCTTCAAAATACTAGCTAGACTATATTCAGACAAGCTGAGCAGCCTGAATGAATAAATGCAGTGCATAATGTAGACCACTGGAGGGATCATATGAGTGGCAGATGGAAAGGTCAAGATGATAACATATTTGTGAACCAAAAATAACAATTTCCTTAATAAAACAAACCAGTAGTTCAGCTACTGAACTGCTATACTCTGAGAAGGTCAGACAGGACATCAGGTTTCACCAAATGACCTCAGAAGAATGGCTTCTAATAATTAAATACTGTTCAAAAAATAGTTTTGCAGGTTGAGGCAGATGGCTGATGTCCACTGTCCCTACAGCCTGCAATCATGATGCTCTCAGTTCAATGACTGTTGGAAAGGGGAATGTGCTGTAAAGACCAGTTGAAATATTTGGCTTCAACATTTTTACTGATGGAACATTACATCAATTGAACGTGTATTTTTCCATGGAACTTAAGCTGTAGTCGTGATTCTTGACTTAGTATTTTCTGATTTTCTCACTTACATTTCTGTCTTTGAAGGAGAGGAAACAGAGGAATAATTCCACTCTAACATATTTCTACGTAGTTTAGGTTTTTTTAAGAATACAAATGTCAGCTATTTGAAAGTTAAATGGAAGCATTTTTCACACCTTCAGGTTCTCACATAAAAGAAATCTGTCTTTTTCAGATGACTGCTAGCAACAGAAGTTACAATTGAGACATATCTTGGAAGGTGAAGATTAACACTGCAGGTGCACCTGAAAATACGTGAGAAGGGCTTGAAAAATGAAGAAGGCAAGAGTAAGAGGTAAATGAGAGAGGCAAGGGGATATATCCTATTCCTATATCTCCTTCTTAAGGGCAAGGACAGTCCCTGAACTGACAGAGCTCAGTGGCAATTTTTCCTGAGCACATCTAGAGATTCTCACCTGTCAAAAGAAAGAAGGAGATTGGACCCCCCTATTCCTGCTTTCTGGCTACAAGAGGGGAACTAGTTGTGCTATTCAAGCGAGCGATATCTTACATTCTCCTCTTGCCACAACCAACAGCTTGTTCTCTTGCAGAAGGTGGCCCTGACAGGCCAGCTAAAAGAACAGCATATGAAGAAAAGGAATAAGATGAGGAAGTGTTTGGGGGAATGCTGCTGGAAGTTACAAGACTAAAAATGCCTGGTCCTTCTGCACTGTAATATTCTGGTTATGTTTTTGTCCTTACTAAGCACTGTGAGGGATGACAGAATCTACTCCACTCAAACTCCACTAAAAATCCCCTCCTCAATCTCAAAAACATCTGGCTTGCATGCTGCAAGAAGAAACTTAGGGTTTTTTTCATATTTATTTATTTATTTTTAAATGGACAGGATATTGAACCAGCATGAATGGGGAAAAGAGATGCAACCAAGAACTTCAAGTTAAATCACATGAGACAAAACCACAGAATTGCTGCAACCAGGGCAGAGTCCACACCAAGTTAGCTTTTACCTCTTCAGTTTCCAAGAGGAAAGACAGAGGATGGTAAACCAGTGTTGGGAGGCATTAAAGAGAATCATGTAGAGAAAATTGGACTTTTTTTGTAAACTGATTTTGCAACTTTTGCACTGACATCAATTTACCATCCTTAATTAGCCTTAGGTCACACAAAAATCAGAGAAACACAAGGATGGTTTCTCCTTCTTAATGTTGCTTCTTGAAACACAAAGATATGACACAGAATTTGCCCAGGACTGAAAGAGCGAAAACTTCTGGCACTGTTACAGGATTTCTGGGAACAAAAAATTTAATCCAGCAGTACTGGCATATTTGATATGTGTGTCCCAGTCCCGTGACTCAGTGTGCTTCCATCAGGTCAGGTCACAGGTGCCACCCCCTGCATTCACTGTTCTCCCATAACAATAAATATTTGCACCTGAGATGCACTGATGAGGGATTCTGCTTTGTTCTATGTCATAGCTAAAACAGGAAAGAGGAAATCCCTGCCCCACTCGTTTTTTCCCCTTACCTCATTTTCCTTTCTCTACCCTGTTTGGAAAACAATCTAGCTTGAAAAGATCTATAAAAACTCATTCCTTCCTGCTGGTGACAAGCACTGGAATTTTCTGCTAGCACAACAAATGAAGCAAGCAGATAGCGAGGACAACAAAAGTACTCATTTACAACCAGGTATCATCAACATCACTGGCAAATGAGTTTCTGTGGCAGCAAGGTGGATACCAGTGGTGAGGCAAACACCCTCTTTACTCCACACACAGCAAGCTCCAGAAAGGAGAAGCAACATCTTGCAAAAGTGGGAAGATTCACGAAGAAGGCACAAGAGGTATTTAGCGATTGATATATATAAAAGTGATTGATATTCCAGAAAGAAAATTATGAATTTCAAGTCAAGAAATGTACTGCAAAGTAGAACCAACCAGAAATACCCCAATAAACCATTTTTTCTCTGAACTTGCTGCTTTAGTAAAATTAAAATATTCTTTATAAACAGCTTTATTTTGAGTCTCTGAAAGTTTTCTGTTATTTTGGGACAACAGTTTTTGAGGACTCAAAATTATTTCCCAGAACTAATATTAATTTTCAGAGCCAACCTTATTGCTGGCACATCAAACATGCTAAAACCATGAGTCAGGAATTTATAGGCCTAAAACTGTATTATGTGAGTCTTAAAAACTGAGATTAAGTGCAAAAATAATTTTTAATTAATTTGGTTTTGAGCTTTGAGCTATCAGAATTCAAGGGTGTCAAGCTGTGCTATAAAACCTTTTACACCCAGAAAAGCAGGATGTTTTGTAAAATAACTAGAGATGAAATTTCATATGACTGTGGGAGCTAAAGAAAGACACCTTGACAAACATGAAAAAAATAATGAAGCTATTCAATTTCACAGAAATAAGTTGCATCCAGTGAGCTGTGCAAGATCAGCCTGAACAGCTTTGTTTTATATTAAAGAAAAAGGCTATAAAGGACAAAAACAGTGCTTCAGGAAAATAGTTTGGCATTCTTTGCTTTAAATAGGGTGCACATCCACTGTTTTTCCTAAGGGATTTAAGAAGATTTGACCTATTTGGATGCCTGTCTCTTAGAGATTGTGATAGCTAAATATGCAGCTGTGTCAGCAAATGGAAAGAGAATTTCATTCATGTAACATCTGGCCTCATTTTAACTCATTAATGCTTCTCTGGAATGACTGCTTAGTCAAGATAATTAAATAACATTTAAATATGGTCTTGTTATTGATCTGTCATCCTTTGATACAGAGATTAATTTAGGTGACCTAAGAATTTAAGTACACAATTTCAACAAGCAGGTAAAACAGCACACATGTGGATTAATCCTGTCAAATACAAGGCTAGTTTAAATAGATATGGATGCATGGGCATGGGAGCCATGCCCACCATGTAAAGTAGTTAAGTCAGCGTGAACCAAGAGATTCCCACACCTCACAGGGGTCAGGAAGGGCCACATCTCAGTGGTATGCCCAGAGACACAGAGAAAAGCAGCTGCCGGGAACTGCTCGGTCATATGAAGCTGCTACATGGAACTCCTCAGTAGGCTTGGGCTCTGCTGTGCTGTGCTCTGCACATACAGACCACAACAGAGCTGGAGCTCCTTAGAAATTCCCATCTCCAAATATGAGATGCACATAGAGGGGAAAAGGAAGACGATGCACAAAAATAAGCGGCCTGAAAAAAAAAAGGCTGACAGAACGACATGGGTCAAAGCATTCCATGCCTTGAACTGCAGGATGGCAATTCTATTCAACTCCCTGCCCTGAGCTAGCCTTTACAAACAATCAAGGATTGCTGTCTAGGGTCTACAGCCCAGAGACCTCCACTTCCCACAGTGGCTCTGTGCCCAGCCTGCTGTATGTACTGAGGTGGTTCTCAGGACATCCCTGCTGGTCCCCAGGCCTCGCAGCCAGGCTGGGTAGAGATTGTTCATCTGACACCTTCCTGCCACTGCCCTGGAATGTTCTCTGGAAGGTCAGAACCAGGATTATTTTGGAGACAGAGTTACTCTGGAAAGAACAAACCAAGTACTGTGCATTTCAAAAGCTGTTGCCAAAATCTTCTAAAACTTATTAATCCAAAGCTGGTTAGAGTTTTGTTTTTGTTTGGGTTTTTTTTTTTTTTATGAAACCATCTAAACCTCCTCACCATGAGTAGGAGGTAAGTAAGAAGGAGGGAAAAGCCCTCATTACCTTGAACCTCAGCTCAAGCACAAACCACAAAAAATAATCAACCATTGGACAACATATCCCAATGTAAATATTGATATTTTTCAGTACAAGTAGCTATTGAGAGATGAATAGCCAGGGGAACAAATTCAGAAGACAAGCAACTTCGTAGACATTGAAGAGGTCTGATTTAAACATCTCTTTTATTGTTAAAAGCTCCCTTAATTTCATGGGATTCATTCCTAACAGATATATCAGAACAGTGCTCTAAGCCTGAACTAATGCTCCAGATGTCTCAGCTTGTCTCCTCTGCAGGTGCACACCAGTACAGCCTCACCAACCAACAATCCTCACTGGTGCAATCACTGTCGATTTACTCTGAAATGGAGGACCTGCATGTACATATTTCAAACTCCTAATGCTTTCTTTTGCTAGAATTCAATCTATTTGGTTACAGGATCATGGAGGACTGAGATAGAAAGAAGCATTTTAAGCTCCCCCTTTTGTTCTGATGCATTGTACAGAAGTGTCTCTACTTGTTTTATTCCTCTCTAAGGACTTCTCTTTTTTCTTCTTTCTTTTTCTTTTTTTTTTCCAGAACAGCACACAAGTGTTAGGAGAAGGGATACATAATTAAAGTAAAACATTAAAATGTCACACAGAGATTAAAAAATAAAGAGCTGCTGTGCTGATTTTCCACATATGCAAGCCAGGCATCCATTGGCATATCCAAGCCTGACCTTTGGAAAAACAGAATCCCCCTCATCTTCAGTGCTTCCTGTAGCCCTGCTTTAAAAAAAAAAAAAAAAAAAAAAAAAAAAAAAAAAAACCACACACACAAAAAAAACCCCAACAACAAAATAACACAATCAAAACAAAGAACATATGACTACCCGCATACATTAGCAGAGATATTGATCATTCTGAATGCAAAGACATGCATCTTTTTGTGATGCATGTTGTGAAAAATTTTGGGGGAAGGAAGAATAATATTTTATTAACTTAGTAATGAGAAGTTTCCACAGCTAAGGTAATACATGATAATATGGACTGAACAGCAGCCCATTGTTTGAGAGCAGAATGGAGCCCTGTATGGGATCACTGCTGGATTCTGTACACCACAGATGGAAGAGAGAAATTACACCCTGGATTTGGGGTGTGAAGGGGGGTAGGCATTTCTTTTACGGTTTTATTGGCCTTGCACACAGGTCAGTGAGTCTCACACACACACACACACACACACACACACACAAAGATATGCTCATGCATGCACACACTGCAGCACTGACAGTCTGTCAGAGCTGGGAGGCAGCTTGTCTAAGTTGAAAGTTTAATGAGTGCCTGACACTAAGCTAACAAGTTTTTCAAACAGTGGCTAACAAAAAACAGGGATCAGGGAGACTGCATTTGATGCCAAGAGGTTTGTTTTAATATTAACAAGGACTGAATTCAGGCAATAAAAGAGGAGGAAAATAATATCTTCTGAAAGTGCTGAAAGCCAGGCAGTTCAATATATTTGAAACAACATATGTTTTTAAACAAGAGATTTTTACTTTTTTTTTTAGGATGAGAAAGAAAATCCAGGAATATGAAGCAAAAGTAAGTGGTTAGCAACACAAAAATGTCAGCAAATGCACACATAGTAGAATTCATTTTCTATCCTACACTTCTAAAACTTGACATGATAAAAGCTGTGGAGTCTTTTTTAGTACAGAAACCCAGATTCCCCCAAGAGAGTCACACTACAGTCCCACAAAGGTCACGATAAGATCTTTTAATAAGAGTGTCCATTTTAACACTACTGGGGATCTGCATCTCTGATACTAAGTAAAAAAATGTTGTTAAATCTTTCACTACACTTCCTAGGCTTTTTTTGAGGATTTTAGGATCTGGGCTTAAAACTTTGAGACACACCAATGGCGTATGACCTGTCTTAGAGTCTTCTGAGATGTGTTCACAGCATCCTCTTTGGAGCTAAAGATGTCTGCCTAGATTCCTGGTAGTGTTTTCTCTGAAGTTCAAAGATAATAGACCTACACAAGCGATGGTTGCTGCTACCATATTAAAAGAAAGGTTCAAACCTTGAAAAAGAGTTGCAAAAGACTGTACCGATGAAAAGATATTGATGTGCTGACCCTGTGTTAGGACTTGCAATGTTATCAGAGTCCCATCATTCCAAGCCTACATTGAGAATGAGAACTAATTTCAGAAGCTAAATGGGATTGAATTGCTTTATAGTTGAAAAGAAAACTCAAAGTGTACTTGAGATTTAAACCATGACCTTTTCTCTCTGATTCTACATAGCAGTACCTCTTTAGTTCTAAAAACGTCACACATCTGGGGAAATTTTAAACTGTGCCCAAAAGTTAGAGGTTTTACACACGAGACAATTTACTAATACAATGTTCAATTAAATTTTCAAACAGTTTCATATACCTGATTTGATCAGAACCACGTAGCTTTTCTCAAAGCCGAGACAATTGAATCAGATAATGGGATTAAAGTTTCCATAGCCAATGGTGCATAAAGAAATTATGTATCTGAGGGTACTGTTTCTTTGAACCATTTGCCTGAATGACTACGTAACAGTCTCCAGCTGGGTCATCTGAGGAAGCTTTTAAAGATCTCTTCAAAAGCTTCAGCCTGTTCCTATACCAAGACCAGAGTCTAAATTACTGACCAATATCCTCTCATTCATTCCCCGTGATTCCCTATATCTCTGTAAAATGCAGCAAGTTCTCATAATTTTTGGTTAGTGCCTTCACATTCTTTTCTTCATCTTTCCTTAAACCAAATAATGTGAGGAATACATACAAATTCTTGTGACTGTGTAGAAAAGCAGGGATCTTTTAGAAATATTTGACAAATACTACTTTGAAAATATATTGAGTTTTTCTAGCCAAAGCCACTTCAAATGATTCTTGGAGTCAAAGGCTTCCT
>NW_005054300.1:10243942-10266265 GCF_000277835.1 Geospiza fortis
GAGAGATGCTTAAAAAGCACTGGCTACAAACATCTAAGAGATTAAAGTCAAATCTGACAAGGCAGCAACTTCATCCATAAATTAAACAAAAATTGGTTATCCCAAATCTATAATCCAGTTGCAAAACTATGTAATTTCTACCTTCTTATATGGATCTAACAGCTGGAAACTACCAAAAGTACCAACAGATGTCTAAATGCCTTTGAAAATAAATGCTGTAGAAAAGTACTCGGGATTAAATGGAATTAATTTAAATCAAATTCTTAGATCAGCCAGAGTTCAGCAACCTTTTATTTATAAAGTTATTCTACAGGGAAAATGGAAATATCTAGAACTTTTTGTAAGTGAAGCCAGAGCATTTGCAACAGCTGACATGCCATTAGGCAACTGAAAAAAAGTATGTAAAAGGAGATGAATAGAAGAATTACTCCACTGAACAAGTGGAAAAAGAGAAAACTTTTGTGATCTATTTGTGATTTAATAATGTGAGCAACAAGACAGAGAAAAGGAAAGTAGCTGTGATCTTTTCCCGACCATCGGATAACATAGTAAGAATCAAATTTTTATGAATTATTTATCTTTACTCAGAAAAAGGAATTCCACATGGAGTTTTTTCTGTAGTATCTACTGAACTTTAAACTTACATCTTATTCAGGAATTATTTCATGTTTTGTTCATTATTATTTCAAATTTTAAACAATATATTTTAAGAAAGAGACTCTGCCCTTTTTTGTGGTTTTACTGCTTTTGACATAAGGAAAATCTGGTCTGTGATGAACATATAGATACAATACAGTGAATATCCATTTTCATGCTACTATTTTTTTCCCTTTAGATTCATAGAAACAATAACAGAAAATACAGTTTCTAAGAAGACAGTGTGTCAACTTTGAAGCGTACACTGGGCTTACTCTATGAACAAAGTGTCAGTCTTATAAACTTAAACGTGTAGTACCTAGAAAACAATTAGTTTCACAGCTTAATGGACAAAGCTTTGTTAGAGCTAAGGGGCATCTTGCTTTACTATCAAGTACTGCTTTGTTATCAAATAATGCAAGGAAGATGTTCTGTGCCTTCAGTAACACTGAGAATCATCAGCTGCACTCCTATAAATATTAGTGGTTCACACTTTGAAAACAGTTGCTTTCTAGAAGACTGATCCTCCCTTTTAATACCAGACATGATGAGAGTTGTTGACACTACAGGGCAGAAAATTTAAAAACAAGAAATGGAAAGACTTCTGAACTACATTAAACAGACCTGTTAAAACTTACCACCCCAGAAGGTCACAAAGGGAGAATAACTAGCTGGGTATTAATGAAAGGCTTGGATCATTTTATGGCCATCCACATCTTTAGCCATGTTGGGCAGAGATGATTGCACTAATCAGACCAAGCTTCAGGGCATAAACTGTCTGTATTTGGGCTGTACCTGCCACAGATCACTTGCCAAAATAGCATTCTTTCTCTTTGCCTCTCTCCTACCTCATAAAGTTCTGAACAACCAGACTTCTACATTAACTGTCAACAATTTTTTTCCTCAGCGGTGGGCACTAGCCAGTGCCAGAGACACTGGACCTGATTTCCCCAGAATGTGTGGCTTCTGCAGCCGAGACGTTCCATCGTGTCACTAGGACAATGCCCTATCTGGACTGCAGAGGCTGGGAAATGGCTCAGCTCAGGGCACACTTGAATTGTGAATGCTGTGTGCAGCACATGTGACCTTTGTATCACAATCTTCTAAAAGGCTAAATTATATAATTCAGTGTGGTGGACTCCAAAATTTTTGTCACTGTCAACTCTCAGAATTTCTCTCTGCCCCACCCTTCTCATCCAAGTTTTCATTGGAAAGACAACAAAGGTGATGTAGTTAGAGAAACCAGCTACAGACCCATTTATCACTGTTTTATGGACCACCACTGGTCCATAAACCACAATTTAGGAATTGCTGGCCTAAAGCATCACAGAAACACTAGGAAATAGCAACTAAAATATCTGTGGATTTAAACCATGAGAATAATCGTTTTGACAAATCTCTGTCTTCTTTTTTTGACCATAAATGCTCTACCAACAAATTGTGACTCAGTTTATTTATTAGTCACAATTGCTGGGCAAATAGAATCCACATGTCCCTTGACTATGCTAGCATAAAAGACGTTGATCTCAGTTTCTCTGCTAACATGAATTGGAACAGTCACTGTGTCATTTCAAGTAGGTAAAGATCGTATTTAAACCAGAGCTCTGGGCTGCTGGTCAAATTCTGACAGTTTTACAAGAAAATCCTTGTCAGTAGCTATTTTCTGTCTTTTATTATAGGGGAACAGGAGCAAAATGGTCTGATTTGATGACTATTTGCTTTACTGAACTGATGAATAATTTCTCCATTAGATGACTTGCCTACTGGAAATCAATGTCAGACATGGCATTACTGCATATGTCATCCTCTTGGTTTTCAAGTCCAGACTTGCATATCTAAGACAATTATCTCACAACTGCTCATTTTCAAAATTGACATTTATGGTCCTAGTCCAGTGGTAGCTAACTAGATGTCACACCTGTTCAAAGGGACTGTTTTCTGTTTAAAATAATTGTTATGATGAAGCTGAAACATTCTGTGATTATTTAGATAGTGCCAAATTACAAGCCGTCTTTTTTGGGTTTTTGGGGATTTTTTTTGCCTAATTTTGCTTTGGCCTACTTTTTTGCAGTTTCTCAGCATATTCTGGGAATATCTTGAATATTTACCCATCTTTTCATAATAATGAAAACAAAAATATGTTTCCATGTGTCCTACTTTTGCTCTTCTGCACAGGAGTGTTACGGTGAAATCATTGTGCCCTGCATCTATGTCATAACTCAATGCCTTATGTAGGGTTAGCATTTAATCCTGAGCAAAGACTTTGGAAATAAAAGCCAGAAATGGAGAAAAACAATTCTAGAAAATGGAATAAATATTGGTAAGATTTGCTCTTGTCCTGCTCTAATAATTGCTCCTGTGTCTATAATGAGATGCTGCAGTTTTGGCTTTCATTGCTTTACAATAGTCCCTCAATCTCCCAGTTTAGTGTGAGCAAACAGCACAGCAATGGAAAATAACAGACTACTTAGTCATAAAAGATATTTCAAACATCTCATAATATTATGACCACATAAAAATTGTTGACCATAGGAGATCATGATCCTGTTAATTTTCCACAAATTTTCCATGGCTCTAGATGAAAGAAAAAGAGGGAAATTTTTGATATCATTGTAGTTGGTTTTTGCTGTTAGAGGTTTTTTACTTGGTTGAGTTTGGGCTTTTTGTTTGCTTGTTTTTAATACAATTCTGTAGTTTCCTTTCTGGCAGAGAGCTGAAATATGTAAGCCCAGAAGGTTCTTGCTATTTTTAAAAACTACTGAATGGTTATGATTATGATAATGATGATGATTATTATTACTAGCTATGGTGATATGGGATAGTAAAAAGATTGTTTTGTCACTTGAATTTTGATTAGAGCACAAAAATTTTAATGAAATCTTGTAAGTTGTTCTTGGAGCTACATCATCACTTTTTGGTTTATGTTTTATTCTCTAATTTCTTAGTTAAGAATTACTTCAATTAAAGAGGTGGGAATTTGTCCAAGAAGAATCAGTGTCTGGTTGAAATAAAAATGTTTTAGTTTATGGTATTGACAAATGATACGGCAGCCTAGCAATACTAAGAATCGCACAGACACATAACAAGAATCCTTCTACTAAAGCTCATGTGAAGTCAGGATGGTGAACAAGGAGCTGGCAATAGAAGCCTAATCTCCTGGCATGAGTCCAGTACCCTTCCCCAGGACAATCGCAAATGATGTCTTTCTCCCATTTTCAAATTTCTGTCTCTGTTTTTGAAGTGAGCACTGGCACTGGCACACTGGAGCAGCTTGGGGTCAGGTCCAACAGCTTCCCTCTGACAGCAGTCAATGCCACATGTTTCCAAGGGACATTTTGATCCTACATTTTTCATCATAAAAATTGTTAAAATGTAAGGACTAGGCTCTCTTCTGCCAGGCTTCCTGATGTGTGTCTTTGCTGCCACATTATTTTTCTCTTCTTTGTCATTTCAGCTCCAAGGTAAGCTGCAGGAATGAGAATTGTTCTGTTTTATGACTGGCAAGGAGACAGGGCAATGCCAGAGTGAGTGCAGTACCCCCTCAACATTTTCTAATCTGTCCATCTCTACTTTCCACCTACATGTACTGGATTCCTGCTACAGGTGATGGGCAAGCACCAGGCTGAGCACTCCCAGTTGTGTACCCACTACCACTCACAGCATCATAGAATTATTAAGGCTGAAAAAGTTGTCCAAGATCATGAAGTCCAACCTTTGACCAAACATCATCATGAAGCATTCATGCTGCTAGAAACAACAATGGGTAACCAAGTGTTAGGAAGTACCTTACTTTCCTGCATACATATACATGCATAAATTCACTTTATGCCTCAGATTAACGAGTAATAAAATTTAGACAACAGTACTGTTCTGTCCTCCAGGGCTGCTGGGGATGAAAGCACAAGAGACTCTATGCTGGCCAGAGAGTGCAGATACTAGGATCAGCTAGTTCAGAAGAATTTATCATTTTAAAAGGGCAGATAAGATAAAACCATACAACCCTGGATTTGGGGTTGGCCAGGGATCTATGTCTCATCACAGTTCCAGTGTTAGGGCTGAGACTACAGCAGCAGCTGGGCCACCAGCTGGGAATGCAGTGAGCTGGATTCCAAGCTCACTGTAGAGGTTGTACCCCTTTGGTTTTGGTCTGTATTCATCTCTACTTCATCCAAAGCAATCATAGAAAGTGATGAAAGACACACAGCTGTCCATTGAAGCACAGACAGAACAGAAGATGAAAGCTGATTGCTCCAGCTCAAAACTAAGAAAGTCTCCTTTAGCTGATAGAGTCTAACGAGCCTGGACTTGGTATATGGCTAATCTGTGCAAGGAGAAGGGCAATGAAGCACACAGGCAACCATCCATTCCCTGCTGGTTTGTGTCTAGCAGCAGACTCCCAGTCAGGGCACATATGCTTTCTCCTCTTGTTCTGCCACTCCTGAATTTTGCCACTCTTCTCCACCAGTTCTATTCAATCAATACACAACTCAATGTGTAGAGTGGAGACTTCTCTGTGCTTTTTTCCTTCATCCAGGAATTTTGCAAACCCATCCCTGCCTTGTCCGGATGCAACTAAAGCTCTTCCCTTTATAAACAAATAAAACCAGAAAAGCCGCAGTCACAGAACTCTGTTGATTCTTCTTGAGCCATGTCAGGGTGCACATGGTTCCCAGCAGCCTTTGAAAACCCAATGCATGGATTAGCTACATCAGCACACGAAGCCCTTCACACACACTGAAAAAGGAATGATGGTTTTTTATTGTAAAAGCCCTGCACTGTCATTGTCTAGACTTACCAGGCACCCATTCCATTTCAGTGCATCAAAACAAATTTAACCTAATGCATCTTAACAAATGAAAACAATAAACAAAAAAAACAATAAACAATATACCATCAACAGGGCTTCATAATTGCAGGCTCAGTGCTTCTGGGAGAATGTGATGTTCCTGTGAAGCTCATATCCTTAGGCACAGCATTGTGAAGGAATACTCTCCACAGTCAAAACGAAGGTAGAAGAAGCATGCCCCAAGTTTTAAAATATTTTGTCGGCTTAACAAAAATTCTCACTTCTTTTTTTTCTTTTCTTTTCTTTCTTTTTTTTTTCCCAGTTCTTTGCCTTCTGGGAGGTTTTTTGGGGGGAAGAAATAAAAAAATGTGGCAGGACCCTCCCTCGAAATGTTTATTAAAACAAAACAATAACAAAAGGCTACAGATTCTAAATGAAATATAAACAGCAATATTAACTTCTTTCCAGTTTGGGGGAAAATATGCACAACTGTTTACAGTTAAAATTTCCCAGATGGCATTTCAGAACTCGTTATTCTTTTGGCACTTCTTGTCACAAAGGCAAGAAAAAGAAAATGGATTTTTACAGGCCCTCAAAAAGTAAATGATATGGCACAGATAGCACCCATGCATTCAAATATTTAATCGCTTTACTCTCTGAAATACAGGAAAGCAAAACCAAATCAATTTAGTAAAATGGACCCAAAACCATTGGAAATATTTATATTAATTAATCAGCCATTTGTTGGTTACTTAGAGTTAATCCGTACATTTTATCACAGACTAGGGCCTCTTTCAGTTATTACTGGCTGTTTCTCAAGCAAGAAGGTCTGAAATATTTTTCAAAAGCAGTCATAAATTTCTTGCATAGTCTGAGGCTGATGAAATTATCCTTTAGTGAGGTATATTTGAAACAGAGACCATTTACTCAGATATTTGCAAATGTATGACATGGCATTTCCCAGCAACCCTATAACTTTCACACTATAGATTGTTCAGCTCCCTGAAACTTCACGTGGCCAGATAAGGAATCTAGATTTTCCGTGGCTTATTGTCCAAACTCTGTTAAGACTAATGCTACTACATCAGGGGTTGGTAATGGAAGTGTCTTTTCCACTTTTGATAGTAACACCATGGTTTTGACAACTCTTTTTTCTTGGAATTTGAAGTTACCCGTTGTAATAAATTTATATCCAAGCTTAAAGCTGAAGTTCTTCCTCCTGCACACATGGGCTTAAAAAGTAACATTTTTCTGTTCCTTAAGACCTTCTCATTTGGGTGCAAAGGCATACTGTTAGAGTTTTGAGACCTCCCATGGGCAAGAATTATTATCCTGTGTTACAACATGAAGAAGAGGGGAAGTTTGATCTCAGGTCCTGTAAAGGTCATTTGTTTACTGCTGCTGCAAACTCGATGTGACCTTGGCTTAGCCTACATTTTTTCAGAAGTACCTATCCTTCAGTTCTGTAGGAAAGTTATTTTGAAGCACTTAAAATACGTTTTTCAGGAGGTAGCGTGATCCTAGCACTGATCCTTAGGAAATCAATCCCTTAACAAACATTTCTAATCAGAACTACCCAGGAAGGCATCCAAAATCCCAGTTACTTTAAAGAATTTATCCCTCTCTGTTTCTGCTTCCCAACAACATCTCTAAAATTAAGAAAGATCTAAATCATAGTGTGTTTTATTGAAAACACATAAATCAGATGCAGGCAACTGGAGTCACGTAAGTATTTGAATAGACAAATAAGCCACAAGAACATTGAGTTCTACACCCAAGTTACGCAAAGCTGAGCAGAAATCCAAACTGCCCATCTATGGTTTGCCTGAGCTCTAATTTTTGGTTTTAATTGTTGAATTATGGTCCCTCTGCCACCTTATAGTAGAAAGAATTATCTTTTCTCCTTTCCTTCTGGCTGCACTGGGTGTTGAGTAGGGATGAGAGTGGTTTTGGCTTCCCTTTACTGAATTCTGTGATAAAAAATGGTGTTGGTTAATAGTCATCAGCTATCTGCTCTAAAAGCATCATGAAAAAAAAAGAACATTATCTCCTTCAAAGAAAACCCTGACATTTATGAGTACCTTGTACTAAAACCAGAAGGGTATTGTCTGCATTCTGTTTTCAACTTTGAAGAGCTACTGTGATGTAAAAAGCACAGCTTTTCTAAAGCATTTACTAACACTATAATAAAGTGTGAAGCAGCAAAGTCCCTTCTAGTTTTGGGGCAAGCTTGCAAAAGCTTTTTTCCTAAAAAAATGAGGAAAGTACAAAATGAATTTGTGTTTCTTCATGTCCTTTTATTTTAATTGGCAATTCTATTTTTATGGTTAGGTCCAAGAAACATAAAATTAGCACAGTTACATAGATATAGATATTGTGGCTACTAGTAGCACAATTTATAGAACTGACCACTGTAAAGAACACAGGCCTAAAGTAACATCCAGATCAAAAACCTAGCAAGGGAAGTCCTTTGGTTAAAAGTCAAGACTCTTAACTGGAATTCAGTGAATACATTGTGTACCCAGACAGTCACCTTTCTGTTTTTTATGGGAGTCACTTTGACTGAATTATTCTGTCCTGCTAGTCCTGAGACTGGGACCTCATGGTACGCTGGAGTTACTTAAAGACTGCAGTTGTGAAATACTTTAGCATTGTGGCTATAGCTGCCTGTAAAAGCCTTAGCCTTTCATGAGGAGAGACAGGTTTTGAGATAGCTGAGGAGACCAAAACCAGACTGAGGCAACAACATGTTCCACAGAATAACAAGTTTTCTATGGCATGTTGTTTTCCTATGGTTTCATTTTAAAAAGATCTTATCTTTTACAGCAGGATGCATACTCTGAAACGATACCCTGGAATGAGGAATCTGTCTGAGAATTCATTAAAACCAGACAGATGTGTGAAACTGCCCCCTTCTTCATAGTGTAAACTTAACTATTCCAGAAAAGTCTTCAGCTGCTTCATTGTTGAGAGCCATGATACACTGCATTCATAGAATATCCCTCACTGAATTTAATTGAGACATAACTTTTCCCTTAATGGTCAGATAGAATGACATACTCTGAAACATATAAAAATGATGGAGATGAAGACTACTGCACATGTGCCCCTTTAGCAGCCTTTGGAAGTTCAAAGGAACTGCAGCCACAGCATCTAATGCAGCACCTTTCCAGAAATAATATGTACTATCTGTTCAAATCCATATTCCTAACTTCTAATAGCGTGTATCCTACACACTAGTATGGTTCCTAACTACAACTAGTTTGAGTACTAGAATTCAAATAATTCAATTTTGGTAAAGTAAGCCATTAGATCTGACCATTTTACTCTGAAAATGAGAATTGAAAAGTAATAATAACTCTTCTATACAACTTTTGGACACTTTCTTTTGCTAGTGCAGTATCTAATTTCCCTCTCCCTTTTCTCTTTTGAATATTGGCAATCCTTTGTCTTGTGGTTACTTTAATTTCTGCTTTGAATGCTTCCCTCCAAGCTAAAGTGGCTTGCTTTTGATTTTGCTTTGTTTTGTTCTTGTTTAACTGGTGGATTGGAAACTTCCAGATGTCAATATCTAGTAAAATTTTGTCTTGGAGCAGCCCTTCCAAACATTCAGTTCAAAACCTCAGCATTCTTCCAGCACTGACTTACACTCCAGTCCCCTGGCTGGCGAGTGCATCACCACAGCAGGACAGCCACGCACAGGCTGACAGTCTGCCCGCTGCCATTGCTGCCACTTGTCCTTTGGAAACAGCACTTGGCACATGTGCCCCCACAGGGCACATTCAGCTTTGGCCTATGGTAAATGCTTCAGATGAAGGAAGGAAGGAAAGTCTTGGTCACAGCCAATTGCAAAAGATTGTACATGACCAGGATTAGGGACGTGGTGTCAAACCCCCTTTCTCTACAGATCAGCATGCACCTCTGGGAAGGAGAAAAGATATCTATTCCTTGAAACACTCTGGACTTGCCCTAGCTAGTTACTGTCCAAATGAATAGTGAACCTTTCTACAAGTCTTGCTCAAGTCCAGAGAGCAATTACTCTGCCAAATGCTGTTCAGTGTGAGCTGCAGTTATGTGTCCTGATGAGCAGTGATGGGCTCTGTGTTTGTGTCTGAGAGTAGGAATGACAGGAGGCAGTTTCTAGTCCTGCTTCTGATGTCCTGCTTTTCTCAGCTCTGTTCCTTACCACCTATGGTATTTTTAGACAAGCAACAATTATTCATTGGCACAGAAGGTAAGTTTAGCATGAATGGAGATTGAGCTCTTAACAAGAATGTTTACAATGAGATAAAACGTTTTAAAAAATAAATTTGTCACTAAACATCAAAGAGATCATCACCACTGGTCTAAGATTACAGTTAGAACTGGACTTACAATTTCAGACCATATCAACAAACAAACTTTTGCTCATACTGCTAAGGAAAAAAGGTTGTCATGCTGGTAGCTGTGAAGCAAATTACTTATTTTTATCCTTGAACTACTACTCTTGACTACAAGCTTTTGGGCTCTTCTGAAAGCCCTTCTGAAAGGATTAGGGCTGAGGGTAAATTAGGGTTAAGAACAGCAATAGCTGAAAAAGCAGTCACTGGACTTGAAAGGTTGAGAAGATAAAATGAATACTACTGCTGCCAGGGGGAATGGTTTTTTAACACTTTAGGTAGCAGATTTCAGTCATTTGATAGTCTAATTTGGATTATGAATGAGGGCTTGGATCAGCAATGATAGACATGAATTAGTAGATGGATTTCCCAATGTCTAGATAGGTAGGAACAGAGCTCTAATGGCCAGGGCTCCTAGTCAGTAGTTACTTGTTTTGCACTTGGGGTTTGTGATAACTAGGAATGGAGAGGTTTCCTTACCTGAGTCCCACACAGAAGAGGACTAGTGTTGGCACAGGTAAAAGAGGCAAAACCAAGAAGCAGGAACAAAACATGGAGTTTCTGGCATGTGATCTTTTCTTCCTTACTACCTGACCTCCAGGCAGAATTCTTTCTTAGAGAAATACAGTGGTAGAAGTGAAGGCTGGCTGAAGAGGCAGAGTGTGCATGTGTTGGGAGAGTTTTCTCACTGCCTTGCTGTATATCGTCTGGGGGTAAACAATGCTGCTGAGTCCATACAAAATTCACTTAAAGGCAAATACACTAGACAGAAACATGAGTTTCTCTTTGTACACTGTTCAAATTCATGAGATACTCCAACAGAATTACATGTTCCAGAGATTCCACACCTGAAGACCTTGGTCTGCTTTTAAATATTCTACAAGCCTGATTATGATCACAAAGCAGCTTCACATCAGTGAAAGAAAATACCATTCCATCAGGTCAGGTGGTGAAAATCAGCATAACACTGACTTCAGCAAAATTCACACAATGTCCAAAGGTCAGGGATATATTCCACTGAGTTAATTATCAAGGTCACTAATAAAGTCAGTGGATTCCATCTACCACCTCTAGTCAAAAATCACATTGCCATGAAGTCAGACGATGCTGAAAATCCACTTAGCTGAGAGTAAATACATTACATATTCTGAAAGAGTGGTGGAGAGCTCCATAGCATGGGAGAACATGCCATCAAAAATGAGTTTCCAAATTTAAGAGGATGCTGAAGAGTTTGGAATATTGCTTTCAATAAAAGTCTGAGCATAGCAAAGATGATGGCAAAAATACAACATATTTTTTAAAAGGTAATATTTGATGAAATTAGAACTGATTACAAATTAAAATATACAGTAAAAGGAATTCTGATAAAAGTATTGAAATAATAAAGATGGAACTGACCAGTGGGAAAATGACTGCCAGCAGTTGTCCTGAGCCACAACATAAATTATTGTGAAACATAACTCCAAGTAAAATAAGAAACCAGCTTTTATTTTGAGGCAGAAGTCACAAATTTGTAAGGAATCAATTAAAGTGAGGAGAAAAAAAATCACTGCAATGAACTCTGTAAGGGCTACTCCCACACACTGGATGTCAGGGGACGTTCAGTCAGCAAGCTACATAAACATTCCATGATTGCTTATGTAATACAAGTAATACACTCATCCAAAAACAAAAGCAAAACCAAAAGCAAACCCAGAAACAAGCAAAAAAAAAACAACCACCAAACCAAAAATAATAAATAGGGTCTGAACTTGAAGATGTGAAAAAGACTGAATGTTCCTTAATTAATGTAAATGTTATAGTTTTTTTTTTAATTTGCTCTAGCTTCCTGCTTTTTCACCTTCAAGAGTCATTGTTGTCTTTTTTTGCTTTAATAATGCAGGTAATAACTAGTAGATGTTGTAATAGGAAGCCAGGCCTGTGAAACAGATGGACCAAACCCACCAGAACAGTCCAAAATAAGTGGTTAGCAGTATGACCGTAATAATTTTTTCTCAGCAAGCTATTATTCCCAGCTTGTGCCTTCCTCAAATATACAACTGATGACAATGTCACTCTGCATCATTATCAAGTAACCCTCCAAAAGCTTGAATTTCTTGAATAAAACTGGTCTTAGGGTTCTCCATTAAGCCTACCAGTCTGTAGCAGTATAACTTTGCCTATATTAAAAACATGAATCTGTCTTTATTTCTATGGCTTCAGAACCTTCAATCAAAGCTCTGATTGAAGAGCACTGTACAAAGATCAAGAAGTTTCTGCTCCTGTGATGTTACTGCCTAAAGACGTGGCAAACAAAAGAAATATCATCAGAGAAAAACAGGTACAAATTAAAACTGAAAGGAAGTAATTTGATTACAATTGTGCACTAACTGTACCATACCTCCAGGAATATAAATGGAATCAGTAGCCATGGCCCACCAACCCCAGAGCAAGATTTAAACAATAAAGCCAAAGTGCTCTTTCAAGAATGGTGATGCAGACCTGGGAGATTTTCTATGTAAGTTCATACTGACCTGACCATCAGTATGCTAATCTCAACTGCTGAAAATCTACATTTTCACCAAAAGCCGATTTTTATTTTTAATAAAGTATTGTGCTGTATGCGCCTACTGCATATAAGTCCAAAGGAACTGAGCTCACAGTTACATCAAGTTTCATGACAGTGCTGCAGCAAACCTTCATTCCTAACATCATTTTGAAGGTACATGTATGGTGGTGTGGTTCCAGGGTTTTCACTTTCACTGAAATTCTGAAATGTCAGCTATTCCACAGTATCTTACTCAGGTAAGATACTTACTCCTCTTTACTTGCATCAGAAACCGACTAGGTGTGTGCCTAAGAAAGGGATCTGAAAATGCAACTAATTCTAGATTCGCTGCACTCTAGTAGTTAGGAGTGATTGCCATTATTCTCAAATATGATGCACCAATAAGATTTACAGAATCATCATCCATGACATGACATTTCATTAGGTCCCCATCCTCGAGAGTCAGACTATTGGAAAGCATTTTTGTCTGCAAAGATAATGCACATGCCTTTTTTCATTGCCTGCTTACTGAAAAGTATGTATTATGTCCCTGGGTGTATTTTTTATTGCACTCTATTATTCTGTTTTTGCATAATTTAAAAGACTTGATGCAAGGAACAGATCATTGCCATGCAAATGACTGTGAGATGAAAACCTCATCATTGTGCTACGCCAACACAACTGAGCCTTCAAAAGTAGTCAGTTCCCATTGCAACCAAAGGAAGTTATGTGGTGAAAAGCTCCCTGCAATCCATTGAAATTGTGTCCCTTAATGTTTTACAAATGCCTGCAGCCGCAATGACTCTCTCAGTACTGCTCGTATCACAGCAGCCAGATCCTTTTGCAACTCAAATCAGTGACTACAGCAGCAAAGGACATTTGCTTCTCTCTGCAGACATTCACAGCAGCTAAGGCTGGTTAGCACTTTACAGGCTTCTCACTGGTAAAATTTAAAGTTTGCAAATATCATCAATTTCTATCAGCAGAGAAGTGAAGTGACTTGCCTGTGGTTATCTTGTGAGCTGAGCATAGAAATCAGTCTCTGGTTGGACTGGGAGCCTCCCGAGCTATTGGAATATACAGATATTTTTGAATCATTGCATTAGTAAACATTCCTTGCAAATCCAAATTAATAGCTGAACACTAGCAAAGCAGTAAACTGTCCTAGTGCCTTCCTCTGTGGTTCTGACAAAGCTTCCAAATATTTACCATTTTAATCTATCACCTTCATGAACTTACTGAAGTCCTTTGCTTCATGTTTATAGCCAGATGGAGTACATACAGTTTTAGAGAGGAGTAAAAATGAAGACAGATGCTTTGGACATTCTTATCATATTGTTAGAACACGTGTAACTGATTAACACATGTACATTAGAAAAACTATCTCTGTGCTAGTAAAATATTCATGGTTAGTGCTTAGGTTCAAGCATACACTGGCATACAACCACTCCTACTGTTGATTTATTAGTACACTCCCTGGCATAATTTTGGCTCATGTCAACTGACACTCTATGAAGCAATGCCTGGGCATGGTATGAAAATTCTTGAAGTTTGGGACTGTTTCCAGCTGATACTTTAAAGCAGAATGCTTTGCTTTGAGTGGAAGAGAGCAAAGCAGTGTGGGCATGACCTGTTCCATGCCCTTTGATACAGGGCCCAGAGAATGGGCCTTTGCCATTTTGTTTACATTAAATTGTCTGAGAGACCAGTATTAGAAAAGCCAGAAGGGGAAACAGATTTCAACAAAGCATGATTCAAGTGCTCCCCATATCATGATGTGAGCTTATCTATACAGCTTTCTTTTGAGGCTTATTTGTTCTCCTAGCTGCTCACTGACTGTACAGGTGTGGCTGTAGCTGGAGGTGTGCACTTCAAATCTTGTTTCCACATTGTTTTTCAAATGTTCATGATGTCATTTTCATAGGTGGTAGTGATTACTTTGAGCTTTCACTGACTTCAGGGGCACTGATGGCGTTCTGCACAGCTGTAAAGATGTGCTTTCATAAACAGCTGGCTTGAGTTTCAGGGTCTGCAGAACCCAGTGCAATGCAGAGATGTTTCAGATGGATTTTAACGTAGCTATAGTTCCTGTGCAGAATGCTTCTTTGTACTAATTCGTATGTACTAAGCAACTAAACTAGGTTTTATCTCTGCTCACATTTTGAAAGGCACCATTTTAGTAAAAGCCACAAATAATTATGAATTTGCCCATGAATGGAGTCTCAGGCTAGTGGGTTACAAAGGCTCCCAACACAATATTCTTCTTACCTAGAACAACAAATGCTCTGAAAAAGCAGTGAAAGATTGCTAGTCATTTGATAAACACCAGGTGAAAACAAAAGAGAAGATATTAGTTATTATCTTTCAGATATTCTGTTGAATTATTATGAATTAATAGGGTTTATCATGGTTACCCTCCTCTTCAATGGTAGAATTATGGACTGGTCATATTTTAATGGTAATTCATTTAAATGGTAATGCAGATTCATTGAAGTTACAAACAAGGTGATTAGAGTTATTGGATACAGATGTTTGGTGGCCAGATGCAGGGGTACTTACCACATCAGATCAGTTCTATTTTCACTGTACCCCAGCATGGCTGAATGCATGGAATACTTGTGAGTAATGCTGGTTTCTATCTAGTTTATGAAGATGCATGTGTTAAGATGGACACATATACATAACTTATCCTCCATATACTAAGACACAGCCTATTTTTTCCATGAACAGCATGAATGCCTTGTTGGCCTGAACGGCCCCAAGCCTCCCTACGAGCTGACAGCTCACTGACTGAAACATGAGGGCTTGCAACAGCCACCTCATTGGGGTGTTTTGTTAAGTCTTTTGAAGCCATTGCCCTTTATCAGTTAGACTCTAATAAATAATTATTGGCAGCACCTATGCTTCCTTTGGGAATCTGTTTTGTTAAAGCAGCATGCCCGCTAGGCACTTATGATGGTTTTCTTTCTCTAAGTAAAAATTTGTTCACGAAGGTCTCCTTTTCTCATGAGATTGTTGACTGTTGGCTGCATGTTTGGGAGCTAATGTCACTTGTTTACATCATGGATCATAAATCCTCACATTTTCTCACTTCTGAAACCAGTTTTACAACAAGAGAAGTAGATTTTCATTACTTAATTGTAATAGCTGAAAAAGGAGAAATCATACTGGTTTTGTCAGACAGTGCTTGTTTCAGAATTGAGCGGATGTAGTACTCCTGTACTTCTACCTAACATAAAAACATTAATTATGGTGTCTACACACTCTTGTTTATTTGATTTCTTATTTGCATGAAAAGTTTCCTAGTAGAAATAAATATTTATTTTTTTTTTTAGAAACCTGAGCTTTTTTACGCAACGTAGTATAATTCCCAAAGCAGCTGCTTTGTGAAAGAAAAATAAAAATTGCACTTTTGTGGGAAGAAAATTCCAAATGGAAGTAATTAGGCCACAATACCAGTTATTTGTTTTGGACATGTAGAGTGGTGCAGATGCTTTAGTGTAGTTGCCTCATTTTGGACTTTTTCACATTTCTTCTCTGGATCAAATCCCTCACTAAGCATTCCCCACCATAACTACTTTCTCATATCCTGAGGGGCTACCATGGTGCACCCTGGAAGCTCCAACACAACCTCTGAGAAGCATTCCAGAGGGCAGGACTAAAGCAGGAGGGCAGCCCTTATTCAGCTCTTGGGCAGAAAAGTGGATGCACACCTTACATAGCCCCCCTGATCTGCTGGCAGTCAAAGAGAGAGGAGCATTTGGAGCTAGGGCATGTGGGGGATTTACCAATTAGAAGAATTATGCAAGACAACCTGCTGCTTACAAAGGATTTGAACTAAGCATAAGCCTTGTCATATTAGCTGAAACTACAAAGTTTAAACTGCAATATTGTGCAATCTACACAGCAAATAAAATGTCAGAAACATGCGGAGACATCCTTCCACAAGTACTTTCCTCAGAGCCAGTGAATTTGGGTACGCTTTGTGGGGAACGATTTGGAAGCATGCCCATAAGATACATCTCCATTCTCTCAGTAATAGCTGTGGTAATTTTATACATATAAAACATATTTGTTATGCAAATATAATTAAGTTGGAAAATTTCTTAAGTTCCTTTCGAACTCACAAAGTTTCATTTATCTCATCAGATAAATCATGTTACTGTAACATTCAAAAAAAAAGTAGTGTATTTGATAATGATGTAAAATAAACATTGGAAGAATCACTCCCTACTTCTTTACTTTTGAATATCTTGATTAAATACTACATTTTTCAGAAGAGACTACCTATTCTATACATCTGTACAGCACCAATACCACAAAAAATGTACCCTAGGTTCTTAGACAGGATAATTTGTTTAACTCACTTGACTCTCTGCACAGCACAGTCCCTAGATTCATAGCAATGATTGCTACTTGATGTCTGTCATTTCTGGAAAAACTAGACGGTACCTTTCAAAATGCCATTTAGTAGTCACTTACACTCTTCACCTCAGAAGACCAAAGATCTTTCAAAACCCAAATTAAGTATTTATATTTATGTGTGCCTTAGTTCTGTATACCCAGCTTTGGCTTCCACAGTCTAGTAACTATAAAAGACTGTTACTATCACAAAAATCCTCCCACTCATGAGCAGAGCACCTGATTCTACTCTTTTCTAGGTAATTACTTTGGTATTTTAGCTTCTCACTGTAAAAAACTAAAAGAATAATAGAATCATACAATGGAGAAAGTATTTCTATCTAAAATATGACATTAAGTGGGAAACTCAACTGCAGGCTACTTTTTTTTTGAAGGATTGAGGAAATGTAACACTTATTTGCCCACTTGGACAAGTTGCATATATATATATATATGCATATATATACACACACATACATATATATCATATTCACCTGACAAAGTATTCTCCAGCAGGTGTGGAGCCACATACAGACTACAGGAAGGCTTAAGTAATTGAAAGAAATAGAAAAAAGGCTAACAACAACCTTTGCATTAGATGCTACAAAATAAATAAATAAGCAAAAAACCAGCAGGGACCTTGGAACCTTATTGCTCAAAAAAGACAAATTAATTTACTCAAGGTTACCTACTGTGTCTTCAGCAGAACCAGGTAAGAATCCTCCCTGGAGCCTTTTTTTTGGGCACCTGAGCATTTTACCACATTGCTCCTCATTTGCATAAGGCCTCTACTATAAGTCATTTGGAGGAAAGTTTTTTAAAGCTGACCAAGGACATCAGAACATGACCCATACTCAGGTATGTGTGGCAATGTCTTATACTGTTCAAATAAACCATAATGTGCTTTTATGGATTTGCTTAAAACTGCTAAATTACACTATGAGGCCACAGCATGGCTAGAAATTTTCCAGGTATGCTGCAAGTCCTAATTCCTCAGTCCCCATCTCTATTATTGCTATTATTGCAGCACTTCAATTGTGAGCTGCTCCACTACGTAAAATCTTCAACTGATCACTCAAAACCTGCCCCATAAAGGCTCAGATTCTTTCCAACACCTTCATGCTCACATGCTACCTACACTAAGCAAAATAAGTACTCTGAGAATCTGTGTCTCTTACCATTAGAAATCACAATATATCAAGTGGTTTGTAACCAGTTTGTGTCTACAACTCTATTCAGCCCAGTAATTTATGTAAGTGCTTATAAAAGATATAAAAGGGGAAAAAACCTCAGCAAAATCCATTACACAAGAGAAAATTTGAATCTCTAGCTAGAATTAATTTGTTAGGCTTTGTTACTTTGACTAGTGGCAGTTGGATTCTTTTTCTCACAAAGTCTTTTTATTATTTGTCCTCAGAGGCATTCATTTCAGAGAAAGAGAAAAATAATAAATTTTACTTCAGTTTCAAGCTATCTGTGACAAATACACAGTGACATTTGATTTTCCTTGTCTTTTTGATATCATTTCTAAATAAATACTGGTGGCCTGTCATTGCATGGCTATAGCAAGAAATGTTTTCATCCAAAAATTCAGATTTTTAAACAAAGTGTGATGGGCAATAGAAAAGACATGTTTTCCCAGTGGCTTTTAGTTTTCACAAATGCTTACATCTTTTGATTCTACAATTTTTAGAGACGAGACAAGCTGGAATAAAGGCCAGAAGAGGTCATGCTTTTATTTTCTATTAAAGAAATAAATGGAAATGATAGTGGAAAACATGCAGAGAAATTGACTATGCTTTTATGCTCCAGTAGAAATAAGATCAGATCTTCTTATAACCTCAACACATGCAAACTTTGAGAAGTTCTGATCCTTTTACCAAGTCTGAATCTTATGACTCTGCTAAAGTCTGGACCTTTATAATATCCAGAGGCTGAATCTGACTTGTTCAGTACAAATCAACTGAACTAAATTCATTTGCCTTCATTTGAATGCAATTCAAATTAGATAGGCCTTCAGGTTCCAAAATTTCTATGTAATGGAAAGCCTTAAACTCTATCCCAGACAATGAAATTTTGAAAAAAAATTGATTTAAATTTAAATCTTGCATTTCGTGTCCACCTTTGCAGCCCATGCTTGGTATTTTCCTCTCTTGAAATTATAGGGTATGAACAGGGAGGCATCTTAGTTATAAGAGACAAGTGTATGTATAAACAGAAATGGGAAACATTTATCAGAGGAAGTAATGCTTTTCAGTTGAGAATATTATGTGTTTTGAAGCACTATTTCTTCTATGGAAAAACTCAACAATAGAACATTTTCATTCATATTATTTTTCTGTATCAATTTTCATACAGAGTTTATGTTAATGTAGCTGGTCTACAGGCTGCTAAGACACTGACTGTCTAACAATACACCATGTATTCTCTTTTGCCCAAAACATGATTTTGACTTGAACACACCAAATAACAGCATAGCACCATATTGCTAGTATAAATAAATCATGTGGTCCAAAAAGAATCCAACTTGATATTAGTAGGATTTTGCTGTATGACAATTGCCTGGGAAGAATTGTTTGTAATGCAGGTCCACACCAAAGCAATAGGCATATTGCACTCATATCTGCATAGCAGGTCTAACTAATGCAGCCTAATCAAGCTTTGTTCAGGTGAATTTGGGTTGATAAAGCCATCCTTACAGCTAGTATTTTTGTCTAACACTAGAGCAAAAAAATGGTGATACCATGTCAGCAACATGGGCCTTTGCAGTTTTTCACTGCAATGCAAACTATTTACAATTCAATGAAATTGAGTGATCTTTTACATAATACTATTTGTTCACAAGTCAAAGCACTCTTTAGTTAAGAAATGCCTACGGGTGAAGTTTTGTCTAAGTGGGAATAGACCCCTGTTCCACTCTGAATAGAAACTCCATGTCCTGCTGTTTAATTGTTTAAGTGCAAGCTGAAATATCAATATCTAGACATTCTGAGATTGTTATTTTGACTGAATCTACACTCTTGCTAGAGTACAGTCTTATTAATGACAGAAACATAGAAAATTCAGCCTAAGGGAAGACGTTCCTGATAGGTCTCTGGAGAGAAGTGTTCAAAACACCTCTGATCAAAACCCATTTTCTTCCCTTGCCTACTGGATTGGCAGTGATGCTTAAGTTCAGCATGATGCAATTACATAACCATCAGCAGTTCACAGTTTACTTATCCAGGTCCTGAATTCACCTCAATAATTTACACTTCAAAAACTATTTCAAACATAATCACTTGCCCTGTGCATAAAATCCATTACAAGTACTTAGGATTAATTGATCTCCAGAGCAGAAGGCTGAGCAAAGACAAGAAACTCTTTACTGACAAACATGAATGGACACATAAATTTCATACAGAATAAGAAACAACATCTTCCAGAAATACAAATCTACAGAAATACTAACCTGAAAAATGCTATTCCTAATGTTCACCAACCCCTTAAACTGAGGTGGAATTACCAAATTAAGTTGCTCCAAGTGTGGGCTGCCACTGAGATGGATGTGTCTGTGGCTGTACAATAATCTGGGTCAGGGAACTAATCCAAATGAAAAACCAACCTGCTCCTTCTGCAAGGGGAAGTTTTCATCCAGTTCCCTGATTACGTTCCCTTTGCAGCCACATAAGCACAAATGTCAGCACAAAGGCAAGTACAGAATTTGAGTGCCAACTGCTCAGTGTTTTAAAATCCTTTCCCTCTAGTGAATTGTTCCTATTACTAAACAAGCTGTTTTACAGACACTGCTTTGCCAGTTTCTTCAGTAATACGGTTCCTGAGGGAAGAATGACAGGTATTGAACTACATAAATTGAACTCTACACAATGTGCTGGCTAGTATTCAGTGTGAAGTAGTTCATGTGCAAGAAGGAAAAATCCCTGAAAGATTCAACTTGGAAAGGGATAAACTATGAACTAACAGCTGAGAGATGCACTCAGAAGAACACAGAGACAATAGGGCAGCCAGCTGCCCCACCCTCACACAGGCCTATCAGCATTCACCACATGGGAAGTCAATATTGATGATATTAAAACATTTGAAAACTGATACTTCTTTATTCAGAATTCAGTAGATTAATGACACCTTTCATAAAATACCATCTTTTAAAACCAAAACATTTGCAGCTGTATACTTTGGTGAAAAATAAACAAATTTTTCATCAAAATATTTGTGGAAAAGTGTTTCTTTCCACAGTCCATATCACCATTTTCTCAGTAGTTACAATAATGTGTACAAGTGAGGGACAGGCTGGCTAAAAGAGTAGTCTACAATGAGAGGGTTTGTAGCATATTGTTGGTACTCTAAGGCTCCACTCTCTTAGAAGGCATATTTGTCTATTGTCACTCACAGGAATTGTTAGGAATTTGTCAGAAAAGCATGTGACTGTGAGTATGGCACTCAACAGGGAGGGAGAGTACCCAGATAATTCTTACCACTTTACCATCTGATGGCAAAAGTGCATTGAATTCAGTGAGATCCACACAGTGCCCTGGATTATGATTTTCAGTGGGTTAATTCCTTTGTTTTTTAATGCCTCTCAGCCTTCCAATTTGCTTGTTTAGCCTGTTGATACTGTGAACTCAAGAGGGCTAAGTCTGTTTCCTGTAATGAATTTAATTGTTTTTGTCATATGTGATTTAAGATAACTTCTCTAAAAATTGCTGCAATGTATATAGAATTGACCATATATCACTCCTGGATAACAATTTTTTCTAAGTTTTTCCAGTTTCTAGTGTTACTGGAGCTTGCTTACGTGCCTTTCATGTTTTCACCACACACCGTGCACCTGATATGTGTTTTAGAGTGTTGTTTTTTCTGGAAAAAAAATTATCACTGGCATGAACACTAGGTGAATGTTTGCATTGGCAGCAATGGACATCACTTCCTGAGAAGGTTTCTATTGGAGGAAAATAATTTTTCATAAGTTTAGTCCTCCTAATGTGGTGTCAATTTGCTGCAGCACACACAGTCTCTAGCATGGTACTAGAGTGAGCACTTCCAGGATCCATGCAAAAAGGTAACTTCCCAAAAGATTAATGATTCAAAATCAATTTCTTAATCAAAGAAGTTGAAATCTGACATGTCAAATAAGCTTTCATGTTCCATGCTTCATGCTTTCTCTACGCGCCCAGAAAACACATTTTTCTAATTTAAGGCTATTGTGAAACCTGATGAACATCACAGAATTTTTCATTTGAAATAGAAAAGAAAAAGTATGTGCCACTGTGCACCGGAAAAGATAGGAGATGAGAATGAAGGTTGCACTAATATTTAGGTGGTGGTGGTACTTCCAAAATATCAACAGGCTAGACTCGGGTTAATCACAAATCGACATTTTATGGTGTAAAGTTGGAAGAAAGCACCACTTTGAACTCAACAGTGTCATTTTTAATCCAAACCATAATTATCATTTGAGAGATGATAATTGCTTTCTCCATTTAAAAATAAAATTAAGGGACACTCTAAAGTTTAAATGAATTGTATTCTGAAAAATGGAAACTTCATTTTAAGGAAATTAAAAAGAACATCTATTATTATTTTAAAGCAGGAAT
>NW_005054300.1:10266296-10286947 GCF_000277835.1 Geospiza fortis
AGGAATGCATCTTCACAAATGAGTAGAGAGATGAATCTGAAGCAAGTTCTTTTTCAGAATACTAATCTGCTTTGCCATTCAGTTGAAACACTTTGTCAAACTCTGAAGCCATTTAAACATGGGTAGTCCCTAAAAGAGCTGACCATACCAACCTGTGAGTTTCAGTCACAGTTATGAAACCGACATAGACTTCAGCAGGGAGAGTTAGGCTTTGGCCTTTCACTCTCTTGTGGGTGGCCTTCACACATTTTGTGCCAGTAGGAACTCCCATCTGATGGGCCTTCTGTGCTGTGCCAGAAGTTAAGGGGAGTAGGGACAGCTGTAGTGGTTTTCTGTGTAAAGTTATTTCTGTGAAAATTAACTTATATCCTTTAGCAGCTCTGCGTAGCTAGATATAAACCAATACATGAAAAGAGGGCAACTTTCTACTATATCTTTCATAAGATACATTTTGTCACAGCTCAGAGATAATTTTAATTATTTGTGCCTTCATTTATTCAATTTCATAATACTTTATCTGCTTTAGTTATTTATTTAGTTTAGTTACCTTACCTTACTTATTTCTGCCAACCATCTCATTCATACCGACAAGCTGGAGTAGGATAATTTAATTCTAGTTAATATCTGTGAGAAGGTTTGAGATCCTCAGATAACAATACATTTGTAAGGTTTTGGTAATATTTGCCCCAAAGCATTAGAATTTATGTCACATACCAACACCAGAAAGCATTAAATTAATGTCTGGTATGTAAAGGGATACCACTCTTTGTCTCAGTCTGAAAATGGCAACCACTCTTATGCAGAAATGGAAATCAGGATATCATAAATTCATTTATTTCTCATGTTACTCTTAGATTCAGAGTAAGACTATTCATGGAATAGTCTTACTTGGACAGATTAAATTCTAGACTGGTGAATCAGTAAATGCTTTAACACAGGAACAATCAGAAGTTCCTATGGCATTCCTATGACTCTTTGTGTAAATGCCAAAAAATGTAGGCATTCCAGTTCTGAGCAATTAGAAGTTGTCTAGGCAGTATCAAATCTAAACTATGGATACAACTGACACCACCATAAATCTTAGCTGGAATTGCACTAGATACGGTGGAAAATTATCTGGAGCCTAGTCCACCAAGTCTCATCTACAAACTGAACTGCTGGCAAAGATGTTTACCTCTCTAAAGGAAGCCCGGCACTGCAGCCCCTTTCACAGTCCATAAAGTCTTTTGAACTGGACGAAGCAACATGTACAAGAAGTGTCCAAGCAAAATGGAAACAGGCTGCCTAAGTCAGAACTAAGTTAGGAGCCACACAAATACTGTTATTGAAACCTCAACTCAGTATTCCTTTTCCTGTAACATCCAATCCTGATCCAACAGCAAGGGGCTACAAACACAATACCGTGTGCCACCTCCACTCTTTTTGAAGCAAACAAAACAGAATCACCTAGAGATGTTCTGTGGGTTTTGGTCACAGAAGATCTCTTTCTTTTATATGTCTTACAACACTCAAAAAAACCACAATGGTGCTCAGCCTTTTTGGCGTCTACTTGGCACAACCACACCACCATGATGTGGTGTCTCTATCTTTAAAATTGTTCACAAAAAATCCAGTTTTAATAAACTTCCATCATGGGAAGGAAACACATCTATACAGTAATCAGCCAAGGTAGTTAGAAAACACTTGATATAAAATTGTGTTTAATATCCCATGCTGAACCACTTTAACTTTCCTTTAGTTTTGGCTTCACTAAACTAAAAAGCCCAGTTCCAATTAGCTTTGTTAAACATGCTTCACGTCTATACACAATGTGTCTAGAATTATTCTATCTGTGAACAAGGACAAACACAGACCTGTCTTCATGCAGCTTATGTTTTCCTGGGCTGGCACAAATTTGTGTCATGATAGGTGAGTCATCACCGCTTTGCTGTCAAGGTAAGTTTTTAAAATTATTCCTCTGTTTTCCAGAATCATAGAATTATGTTTGACAGCCTAAAATCTTAGAGATGCTGACTTAATCCATGCCTTCTTCTTATGCTATCCTCTGCTAAGGTCCAGCATCTGGGGCTAAATAACATAGCTAAAGTTATACCATACCCCAGCCACAGAACTGAGACTAACATCCATGCCAGCCCCCTGAATCCCCACACTAATGCACAAAAGAGCGGACAATGCCACTTCTAAATTCATTAACAAGAACACAGTTGTGTTGCAGACACATAATGAATATGTGGAAAGGTCTTTTGTTCTATTATGATCTGGGGTCCAGCTGTGGGGGCAGAGATTTAAAATGGTACAAGAGCTGTAGGGTTTGCAACTTGTTTCCAAGATCTTTATAACATCCCACATTCTGAGTAGTGGCATGTGACAAACAGGACAGTAAACTAAAGAGTATGTGTCATGTTTCTAGTGGAGACTGCTGTACAGCTTCCTCTGCTCTCCTTGGATCCTCTTTAAAAGAAAAGGCATAAAGCAGAGAAGTGTCCTTTTCCTTTATGAAGCTGTCTGCCTTGATGCCTTTGTTAGACACTTAGAGGACTGAGATCATTAAAACAAAAAAACAACCACCCCACATGAATTTCATCAGTAACAAGAACCAAAGTTATGTCAGTTACACCATGGAGATATTTTTCTTAGCTGAGACACACTGAGGGATAATGTAGCCTACTGCCTGGATACCTAATATTCTTTATGCTTTTGCTGGAGATGTGTGGTTTTGACAGCTGCAGAAATTAAAAAGGCTATTACCATTAATTATCAGGTATTAAACAAAATTATGCTTGTAAAATAATATCAGCAAAGCTGAGGGTGAACAAAGAAGTTGGATGTTTTGCCTGTTTGTTTTAAAGGACCAGGAAAAGTGGGTGGCCCAGTGTTGCAAAGACTAAAGCAAGATTCAATTCAATCATTCACCTTGAAAATTCAGAGATGGGTAGTCACTGATAAGTGAAATGAGCAAAAATGAACATAGGTGGAGATGCAAGTCTCTGCAACACTGAGTAGAATACAGAGTATAACTGACTTTTCAGAATTTGTAAGAACTACAGGAGGAATGAACAAAGTGAAACTTCATATTAAATTAGCTGACTCATATTCTCGGGCTCTCTATAGCCAATTGAAGAATAAAGCTCCTGCAGACAGAAAGTGATTACTTAGGTTAGAGCATAAAATGAAACAATATCCTCCATCTACAAGCTGTTCAGAAGAACAGATTAGAATGTTATTACTCTGGCACCCAGAAACTCATGGTGTATTTGGTGCTAAATGGAAACTACTGCCCCTCTCCAGAGTTTAGAGTATCAATGAGGTAAGAAAAATTCGATGCCTGGAGAACAGAAGGATGAAGAGATTAAATTACATCCCTAAAGTTACACATTGAGCATATGACAGAACTCAAAACAATATAGTCTTGTCCTACATCCTTATCTGGACTGCATGCAGACTGCATGTTCTGGTAAGCATGCAGCATACCATGAACAAGGAAGGGACTGACTAGCCCTTCCCCTGAAACTGAATTCACTCCTGTCCTATAATGTGTTTTTCCAAGGTGTGAAGAAGAAGCATCTGCTCTCAATTAAACTGAATCCTTTCAATTTTTCCTATTAGTTCAAGGAATAGAAATAATCACTTCAGCTTTAGCTTTTTCACCAGCCCACACAGACTCAGTGCCTCAGACTTTTTAAGAACTGCTGAACTTCACCGAGGCAATCATAATGCTCTGTATCTCTCATTCACTTGTGGGAAAGGACATAGGAAATTGGAATTGCACACTTTGAATACACATCTGCTTCCCAGAAATTAGATTTGTTGGTAGAATGGACTGAAATAAGAACCTCAAGGCAGGCTTTCTTCCTTGACTTAGCATGTTATGTACTGTCTTGCCAGACATTATCACCCAAACTTCAATTTCTCATATCTTAGAGACACTATCGACATCAACATGAAGACATTGTCTGTGTTATAAGGAGAGCATGGAATAAACATTTCAGCTGAAATCTACCTTACAGAGACAAATAATACACATATCTCACTGTTTTTTAAACATGAACACTCTTGGAGCTAGGATTCTGTTAACAGCCTACAAACCAGCCTTTGCTACCAGGAATGGCTATTACAAGGAATGACTGTTTCATCCTAAATTGGTGGTTCTCCACCATAACCATCACCAAGTAGTTATCTGAGTCTGTGCTATGAACACAAAAAGGCATAGTTCTGTAAAATCACAGAATTTATGACTCAAACTGATGACTTTCTACAGCTCTGTGAAACTTCAAGCAGGATGCTTAGCCCTTTCTGCCTTTCAAATTCACCACCATCATTATTACAACAGCCTGCAAGTCATATTTTTACTTCAATGCAGCAGAACTGATCTGACTTATTTTAGAGAAGATAGTCTTTCACCATTCTGTCACCATGTGGTACCCAATCAGTATTCTGTCTTTAGCACAATCATCCCAAGATGTAGGGAGGAGGTTTAAGATGAACTGTTGTTAACTTAGTTGAAACTCCCATACACATACTGCTGAATTGACTGTGCTGTTATCAAGACACCTATTATTTGTACAGTAACAGTGTGTAAGGGCCCCAGGGACTCACCTGTGCTCACCTGTTCTGTTTCCGCCTCCTGCCTTGCCATCCAACTCCCCATGCCCACTCTGAAAGATGTGAGGCACTGAACCAGCCTTTTAAAATGTCATCATGCACACTCAGGCCAAGATGATTGATGGGCGAGGCCTCCAGCTGGGAAGGAGCTCTGTCAGAAAGTCAGAAGCAGAACTGAGCCCAAGATGTTTACTTCCAAAGTGGAACTGGCAATTCTCTTGCTGTCTGCCAGCTCCACTCAGCACTCCACAAGTATTTCCGGCATTTTCTACAGGAAGCAGCTTTGATGACTGATTGGAACTGCCTTCCCCATCTGGCAAGGCAGCTTCAGGGACCTGGAGCCTCTGGGAAACATGCTTCAAGACTTACCTTTAGCTCCTCGGCAGCATAGTTTTGTCTGGTAATGTGCCTCCACTAGCCACTAGTGTCACACCCTCTTTCCTATACACTGCATTTCCAGCACGCCTTTCCTTTCAGTCCACTTTCCTTTTTCTTAAAGTCCAGGACTTTAAAGAGAAATTCTGGACTTTAACTTCAGAAAAGAATGTTTTGTTCAAAGGGAGTCTGAAATCTCCTCCTGAAAAACAGTTCTTTGTGGTAGGCCCCTTTATCCACAAGAAAATGTTTTGACTTCAGAGGGACAAACCAGGACTGTGGGCTCAGCACATTAAACAGGATGATAAAGTTCCCAGGTCATCCTACTTGGCTTGCTTAGAAAACTGATGAATATACAGAGAAGTTTCTAACCTGAGAACAAAAGCAAATCATTGATAAAGCACACCTAGAGCTCAGCTTTAACCAGTATTTTCTTCCAGGCTCAAACACCTTAAATGTCCTGCGGATATTCTTGACTTAAAACAATTTACACTCTTGAAGTTCATCTCAGCTTAATGCATTCTCCCTAGATGGATTCAAATATTATAAACTGCTTGAGAGGAAAAAAATTGTAAGTTCATAGTAATCTGCAACTTCTCCAAGAATTTTCTGTCTAATGTAGTTTTTTTAGTGATCAGGTTTTGACCAGCAACAATTTAAAGGGTTTTTCCCCTTTGAGTATTTTACTGACTTTGCTGAAAATCCAATTAGAAAAAAAATATATATATAAATACATGAACACCTATAAAACTAAATTGGACATCAAAGTTTTCCAGGAAAGAGACATTCTTTCTGAACTATTTTAGGGTTTGTAACAATTTTTGGTTTATGACTCTTCACTCAAATTCTTTTCTAATCAAACCAGCATTTTTTTCATTAATATTTCCAACTGGATGTAAAGTCAGTTTTTATTATAAGAATTTAATGAAGGAACCTTGAGCAGCTCTACCATCTCTATTTCTAAATAAAATTTTCAGGGTACATTAATAACAGCCATGAGAGGAACACTGCACCAATGAAGATCACCTGCTAATACACAAGTGAGAAGTGAAGCTGAAGAATGACAAAGCAAGTTTCCCAAGCAGTGAATTACAGCTTGCTTCTCTAACCAGATGTTGGGGATGTCCCGACAAACAGATGCAGGCAGTTGGGATTTTTACTCTACCACACTTCACACAAGCCAGACAGCAGCCAGCTCTCCAAAAGCCATGCAACCATATGAACATGGCATTGAGCCCGAGCTAATATGTCTTGCTTTTCAGCACCAGCATATGGCTTCTGAATTGGACTTCTCCTGTTTGGTGGGCTCAAAAAATGGGCAAAGCAGACGCACACCTGCCATCATTCAGCCAGAAAAGCATCTCCTCAGAAGAATCATTCCCATGTAGTTTCCAAGTGGGCTGTGATGCACTATGATAAAATATCATTTGACGAGAAAAAATTCAAGAAAAAATACATCCCAATACAAAATTCAGTTCTGCCAAGCAACACTAATTCCCACTAAAGTGCTTCACCCTCTTTATGTTCTTAAATGCATATTTTCAAACCAATAACCCGCATGTATTAGTTTTCTGGAATGACACTGATGGATGACAAAATGCCTCATGGAAAAATTCTGAGCAGCTCTAAATTTAGCCCATGAGGTGAATTCCCATGGTAAAAAACTAGTACACTGCTGGTCTGTAACTTTCTGGTGAAATCTTTTTTTGTTAAAAATACATTAATGTCTTGGAAACAAAATTTATTTATTTCAAGAGAAATTTATATGTGTTCTTAGATCTTGAATTGACTTCCTGGCCAAAACCACACTTGTCTGAGTGGGTGCCTGAGTGGATAAGTGACTTGAACAACTTTAAGCTATGTCTCATGACACAGGAGAAGCCAAGACATGCAGCACGGCATGGCTAAAAGGATTCCCACTATGGCTAGTTTGTAACAGTGCCTTTTGAGCTGAGAGTGAAGGAAACACAGCATTAAATCAAGTTAACACAAAAATCTATACTAAGCTAAATAGGAATATATGATTAAATGAGTTTCCAGTTATAGCTAATCCCTGAGGGAGTAATACATAAACGGTTAACTGCATTATCTTCCTTGAGGATTTAAGACTTCTAAAGAATAGTGTTAAGAAGGCAAAAGTAAGAATGATAGAGCAAAAACAACTACAAGTTGTTCAGAGCAATTATGAAAACACCAAAATAAAAAAGATCAAATTCGTCTTTTTCAAAGTAAAGTTAAGGTGTGGAGGTGCCATACAGTAATAGCATGAAACTGAGGGAAAAAAGTATTGTTCTGAAAACTATAGTAACAAAGCACAGGAGATACGGAACCAGCATGAAAGTGGAATTTGACTCCCCTGAAATGCTGTTTTCAGTCAAATCTGCCTTGTAGTACTGTTTCTAACTCACAGACAGATTTCAGGAATTTAATTTGCTACTCTATTTTCCTCTACTTTCTTGAATCTTAAGGAGTTTTACATTCATTCTTCTGACCTTCCTGAATCCTTAAGAGGTAAATAGGCATTATTATCCCTATTTTATGCATAGGAGACTTATACACAAAAAACCATGAATGAGTCACCAAGATCACACAACACTTCAGAGAAAGTCTAGAACACCATCCAGGAGGCCTGACTGAGCATCCTCCTCTCACCACTTGACCAAGTTTCTTCCTATTGTAGGAACTGAAAAGATGGAAGCCAATTAGCCACCTGTTTCATTGTTTGGCATTTTCAAGACATCTGGTGTGTGCTAAGTGAAGCAATGAGCTTCACACATATAGGACCTCCTGCTACTCAAGAAGGTTGAAGTTTCACACATGACCAGGACCTTTCACTGTGTAAAACATAAATTGCACACATTCCAGACTTCTGTTTCTATTAAACAAATGTTTTGACTGGGAGCACTGATTCCATTTTACCTCTGTTGTTTCTGATTTCCTATTGCTGTTTCCTTTCTTTCCACTCCTCTTCCTCTTTCAACATTGGTGCCAACACACTGGCCACACACACACACACGTCATGGTTGTTAGTAGCCAGCTGGCAGGTGGTGGATATTTTTCTTGCAGCATATGTATGTGTGGATGACTGCTCTTGCTGTGTGACTAACTTAGCTGCTGGCAGTGATTTTGGCTGGGGTATACTCTCTGGCATTATTTTAGTTCCAGACATTTGATGGGTTGACTCTCCTGTTTTGTTCTCCCAGACAGTATTTTTCAGTATTCTCTTTTTTCCAGCCTGGGACAGTCATGGCTGTGTGGATGTCTTTTAATACTGTTTGCAGAGCTCCAGACCTTTCCGTCACTTTATACAGCTGTGAAGGGAACCGTGGTGTGTAGGTAACTATGTGTGTATTCATGCGATATTGTTCATGCTCACATGGCTCCCATTTTGAGTATGTGAATTTGCTTCTGATGTGGATGTGCATGCACAGCCCTATGCCCTCCTGGCTTTGAGTACATCTGGGCCTCTGTGCATATCCTTCCTTCAATGTGCCCATTTGTGCAGTCTGTACATACCTGAATTTCACAATGTGAATGGGTATGTGTCCTTAGTACATGCAGAAAATTAATTTCAAAAGTTTTATTAAAGTAGCAAGTCAAACAGCAGATATGTGAAAATACTATAATTCAGTTTGCCTTCTCATCCTGAATTCTAGCCTGTATAAAAATATCTGCTGAAATAATAAAAAATCACATCTATAGTTTTCTAATTCAATGCTCAAAGTGGACCTGCTTTAGGAAGACTGCATAGCAAATGTATACAAATTATCCAAAATTATTTGCAATAACTGCCTCATTTATTGAAAAAAAAAAAAAGAGGCAGATGATTACAAAATGAAGGTACTCTGAATCCTTGACCCAGCACCTTATCCTTCCAGACTTCCCTTTGCAGTCTCTCAGGCACCTTGACTAATTCTTTTTTCTGATTTCATACTCATTCTCCAGCCATTTCCAGTTTTCACTAGCTTTACATCTCTTCTCTTTCCAAAGAGAAATGTCAGTGTCAACACCAGAACTGTAAATGCAAATTCCTTTTGTCATTCTTCACTTACATGTCCACAATATCTACTCCTCTATTTTCCCCCAAATTTAAACAATTTCCAACACATATAACTTCTACCTTCATTGTTAATGTGCAAAACATGCTTACAATGTGCAATGTTTCATGGTGAAAGCAACACACAACTGTTAAGAACATAAGCATAAAAGTAGATTTCTACCATTAAAATTATAAACAGTTGAAGATTCCTGTAGCACCTGAAAGACAGACAGAATTTCTGGTTTTTAGAAGCTCAGAAGAAGAATAATGACTCAAAGAAGTATGGGAAAAGCTATATGATGGTATATTCAAGCAATAATGATTTTTTTATGAAGTAATAGAGGACACATAACATCAAGATATATCCCTGAAATATTTTTTAACAAAATTAAGTATTATTTTCCAATCTTAAATTCCTTAATTCTTTCTGGCAACATATTTTCCTTGAGTAATGAAAATTATATAATATATGTGCTGCTAGTAAATGGTGACATCAATCAACAAGTAAGGATTATGGATGCACACTATGAACCACCTAATGAGAAGAGGACAAAGAAAACAAAACAAAAAAAGAATCCTCAGTTCTCCAATCACAGCCAGAACAGTCAGGAAAACATCCTGAAGAGACTACTAGAGTTTTGCCTTGCAAACATGATGAAAAGACAGGAAACCACAATAGGTAAGAGCAGAGTAGCTCATAAATCTTGCCTACAAAAGCAAAATCAAAGGCCACAGTAAGAACACACAAATACAGTCCCCAGCTCATCACATGTACTCAGCTGAGTGATGACCTCAATGCTGTCAAGGACTGCAAGAACATAGCTCAATCCAGTATTTGTTGAGAATAAATTAAAACAGTCCTAAAGAGTCTTAAAGTATTGGGTAAGTGCTGTGATATTTCTTTGATGAATGCATTTCCATGGGCCAGTTTGAGAGTTCAGTACTGTTTCAGTAACAAATCAACGTTGGTTTGAGTACGCCAGACCTAGAGCTTAGTGCTCTGAGTACTCACTTGTAGTCACCTGATAACAACAAGTCTTTTCCAGATTCTTCCACTCATCGGTCTCAAAGAAGAAATGTGAATGCATGCAATGCATAAGCACAAGACAATTTATAGCCAGACAGTAAAATTACACTGGCAAGAAAGTTCCAGTGCTAAGTACAGTGTTCAGTGGAGAAAGTGTTACTGGCTAAGCTGCACCAGTAACATTTAAAGAAACATTCAGGCTATTCTGCGAGGGTTTTTCAAAAGGGAAATCACTTATGTTTACTCTGGAACATTTTTTAGAAACTCTTACTGCTCATATACTACTATTAAAGCATACAAGTTTTTCTACTATATAGGCATTTTGTCTTAGCCTTGAAAGTATACTGGAAATATAATTGTTCAGAATGAAATATAATGTTGTTTTCATTATTATTAACAATATTTTTTTTTTACTGAAGATCTGCACTAATTATGTCCCAGTTGCTTAAAAACACAGATTTCAGGAATCAGAAATGTGACTGATCACCCCAATCATAAATGCTATCCATTTAAATTCTAAGCTGATTGCACAGAATGTAACTATTTACAACTAGCTTCCTGATTTATGAATATTCTTTTCAATTGCTCAAATCATAAAAATCCTAACAAAAGGCAAACACAAAACCACATGGATTATGCCTCAATGAAGTCTAAATTTTAATACCTAAACAATATTTCTGGAATTTCTAAAATTATCTGTTGGCTGTAATAGTGATGCATAAGCGCATTAGAAAGATTAGGTAACTCATATTTCTGAAGCAATTAATGATCTTAATATTAAAATATTTTTAATTTTCCCTATAAAGAGAAAGCCCTTGTCTTCAGTTTGGTACAGCAATATAAATTTAGATTATCTCCAAATCTAAATACATTGTGCAGGGAAATTTTAACATATATCTGTATATCTTTTCCAATTATTTTACTTCAACCAGTTGGCCAAATAGGAATTCAAAAGTAACAAAACCCATCATTGTTCTATATTTTTTCATGCCTGTTTAAAATTTCAATGGACCTTCTTAGAAAACCTATTTTAGATGGATAGAGCTAAAGATTTAAGGCCACAGAACACTAACCACATAAATTGCTCTCATTCAGATCTTCCCAGCATATCACCTGGTGTTTTACAGGCATACTCCCCAATGCCACATACTGAGTTTTCAGTATAAACTTGCAAATGAAGAAAATATTTACAATAGTTTAAATGTCGAAAAGAAAAATTTTATAAATAAAATTAATTACATCTTGAAATTAAAAATCCAGCTTTGCATTACTCTCTATTTGAGTACCTCTATGAAAACAACAAGATACTAAACACAAAATTAAGCAATGTGCCTTGTGATCTAAGCTAACTGAAATCATCCCCAAACTTCATGCAAATTACATTGAAATGCATCTTTTTCCACAGCAAAGTGTAGGTAGAGTACAGAAGGACATGTGTAGTATATATTACAGACTACACACATATGCTGAAGATAGAAAAAATAGTTTCGAAAAATCTATAAAACTTATTGCACAGGGTACAATATTTCTTATAGAATATTTTCAGAAGAATGGTAAAAAGTTGAAACAACACACTGCATAAAAAGATACTTTGTCCCAGGGGCAAGTACTGTAGTGATCAATTACATCTTGAACTGCAGAAACAAAATTAACTAACTTGATGGAAAGCACCACATTGCAATAAAATATATTATATACAGATGAACAGGAATTGAGAATGCTATTTATTTGAAACAGCAGGTATAATATACTGTACCTCTATACCTCCTGATGGAATATTTCTAAATGGACTACCCATATTTTGCAACATGACTGCACGTTGATTTATGGAGCCAAAATAAATGATATGCTTCGCCAATAAAAATTCCTTGCAAAGGCAGCTTTTTCCATTTCATTTTAAAGTGAATATGAAAAGAAAGACATACAGAGAACTTTTTTTTTTAACAAACACTGCTGTGCAAAATACATGTTACAGGTATGAAAGTATGTTTGTATATGTGTACAAAAGTGTTTTCTGTACTGAATCAGTTTTTGATACAGAAAATCACTTTGTACATATGCAGACAGCATAAAAAGTACTTCCCATCTGAGGGATGGAAATAGTCAATGAAAACAATTCACTGTTTTGCTTTACAAGTGAATGAAATACCCTCAGTAATTCTGTGTTACTGTGTGCTAACACAGCAGTTCAGAGTTGGTGTGTTAATGGATGCACAAGCTGTAAGATCCATGGATGTGCAAGCTGCCTGCCATGGGACAGTGGGCTGCAGGCAGCTGATGCATGTAACACACACCCATCATTATGCATCACAGGCCATGGGAAGGTGGCAGTGCCTGACACAGCGATGGTGCTGACATTGTCAGCATGACAGTTCCATCATGCTCAGCTTCAATTTCACTTTCAGTGCTGCCATGCAGCCACTCAATAGTGAAGTGAAATGGTCACTAGCACTACACTAATTAAGTTTAGGCAGCTGTAATTTCCCATCCTTAGGGATATTGACAGCATCCAGTTTCAGTCATTGAACTTAGTTATCTGTGAATCCATTTCACATAATGCTGGACATGTAAAAGCCAGATGCCTCATCTTTCCAGTTAAGTGTAGCTTTAATCTGTTGGGGTCACATCCAGATTCCACAGAAATCAGTCTTATTAAATAATTCCTTGACATGCGCAGTGTTACAATAACAATAAGAGGAATCAATGCTTACTCACATTAGTCCTTTGTTGTTAAGCATATGAAGTAAACTGCACCAATTTAATTGCCATAAGAGTAAATTATATGGCATGGAAAATTCTACACCAGTTATAGGAAAGGAAAAGATAAAAACTTTTCATGCTGAAAATAAGCAGAAGCATTCGATTAATTCAGCTCAGCACAAAACTTTACCCAGATCTAACTGAAGCCTCCATGCAGATTCTGATGGAAACAATACATGGTTGAAAACAATACATGGTGAAAAAGTTGGAGAGAATATATGGTATAAAAGTTGGAAAGAAATTTGGAGAACTAGATCTCAACAGAACTTCAGATCTCTTCACTCAAACAATTCAGGTATTTTAATGGGACTTTGAAATCTTTTGAAGGAGAGTTGGAGGCTCAACAAAAAAGACACTGTGAGCAGACGACCTTCCAAACTATTCACTCTCAACTAACGTGACCAGTTTCAACAGGTCTGTAAAATCAGTACCATAACATTTCTTCTGCTTTACTTCTGACATCAAAGAATAAACATTTTCTCCACCCTTACAGACAAGTGAAATTATTATATTCATTCTAAGCAGCTTCTCTCCCTGCATTGCACCAATATCACCTTGCATCATCCCTTTCATCATTCAATCCCATGGCATTCTCTACCTCACTTCTTCCTACCTCCCCTTATCCCAGCTCCTATATCCTCTTTGCTCTGAAATAAAAGCATAGGCTTCTTTCTCTTCCTTCCCATCAGGGTGGGACACCTTCCTTTGAGAAACCTGCTGCATAACTGTTCCTTCTCCTTTCTTCCTAGGGTGGAAGCTTTTAAAATCTTCCAGCTGGCATCATTGTCACTTGTGATTACATGCCTTCTCATGAAAGGTCAACTACCATTCTAGAACCTTAAAAAGGCCACATGCCCCGTCACTAGAAGGATTTTCTATGCTCATTGTACTGTTGAACCACTTTTCACTGCAATAAAGCAGGGATTATTTAACAGTCATCTCAATATATTTTCAGTGATATTTATTATAAGTCTTTTCAGCTGTAAGAGCTCCTGCAACTTTGGGTAATGAAGCAGAACCACTGAACTTATCATCTCCCTTCAGAATAGTTCTCTGGAATCCTTATTTCTTCCCTGGGACTAAGGAGAAAAGAATGAGTGGAGTTTCTTTGGCAATGATAAAAAACCCCATGATGAACTTGTGTTCTCTGAATCATGAGTGTGAGTGATATTAAATGCAGACTGTTAGCAGGAAGATGAATACAGCAACAAAACATCTTTGGGGACAATGGACCATGGACAAGCATTGGAATGCCTTGTGGTAAATACATCCCTTCTGAATGCATCATCATCAGAGGATTTATTCCAGGTCTGGCTGATGTTGCCATAACCCTGAAGTGGCTTTCAAGAACTTATAAAACATATGAGTGAAGACAACAAATTAAGTGAGGGCAATAATTAATAATAAAATACTTTCCTTTTCCAAAGCTCTTTGATACTAAAGCTCACAAGGAACCCAATTATATCATATTTAGGCATGAAACAATTTTGATTAGTGCCTAGTAAGCTTTCTGAAATTCCTAATATAGATACCACCTCTTTCTGAAAATGGCATTAGGCACAGAAACAACTGCATCTTAAGTTATCTAAATACTATTTAAAAAACAATACAAGTACATAGATGCTCCACTAAATTTAAGTTGCCATACTGATTTCAGTTTAATAGAAATAAAAGGCATTTAAAATTCCCACATGAGGTTTTAACTGAATTACCATACTTATGAGCTTTTTCATGGAGAAAGAGATTCAAACATCCTTACAGAACACTCTATCTTACAAACGTGAAAAAGTCAGTGCTGCCCCTCAAATACCCTAAGGAACTGCTTTCCATATTCCTCATCATATTTCCCACTGTCCTTGAAGTACTTGTTCCCCAGTCTGGTTTCATAGTTAAGTCCCTGTCAGCTGTGGGTAGTGCAGTGTCCTACCATGATCTCTGCAACACTCCCATCCCTGGGAGCACTGCCCACCTCAATCTAACAACAGTTGGTGATTTAGTGATTTATAGATCTCATGGCCTGCAGACAGAGTGAATTCTGCTGCCACAGTAAGCTTCCTTTGTACTTGTTCTTATACCTGAATATGCCAGCACTGCCTTTTAAAACAAATATACCATTCTCCAGTCTGTCAAACTTTCAGTGTCAGCAACTAGTCATAGTTGCTTTTCTCACTGTATTCTTTTCTTTACTGCTTCTTTACTGAAGTAAACTCTTCACCCTACTCTTTTATCCAGTGCTCCTTAATTTCTGGGACAGTGTCATTCAGAACACATTTTCTAATGGTATCTCATCTGCAGTATTTATACAAACTACCATCTTCTTTTCCTGGAGAAGTCAACCCATAGGTGTCAATTCCAGTCCAGCCACTGTGCTGAGAGCTTTGAAGCTGAATAAAAAATGTCTCAAATCAAGACTGGGTTTAACTAGAAAGAGGCCAAGATGATTAAAGCAGATAAGAAAGATGTATTAAGATAATCTTTGTCATTGAGTATGTCCTAGGGGCCCATGCTGCAGATAGCAAGGAATTGCTACTGATTGTGGAAATGAGCCACGGCAAATTTTTAATGTGCTTTGTTATATTTTAATAGTAAAACCCATTAAACTATAAAAATGTAACAATGCTTATAAAAGCTTGACACTCCTCACTAAAGACAGAGCTGCTGGAAGCTGCCTCCGCTCCAGAGCAACCCTGCTGAGCCACTTTACTGGATTTCTGACTCCCAGCTCTGGGACATTGTGGCACCATGGCTGCTTTCAGCTCCTATGGAAGGAGCCTGACCCACCAAAAACACAAAGTAGAAGCTTAGAGCTTTGTTTGACTACAAACTTTTACTGCCTGCTGCAGCCCTTTCCAATTTCAGAATACATTGCTTCACTGCTTTGCATCTGTCTCACTGAGCAGAACCACAGAGGTTAGACCTTGGTGAAGCCAGAAGCCTGTCTTTGCCCATCTTGATACTTTATTAGGTAATGCCTGTTTCTCTAGGGAGGCTCTGGGAGACACTAAGATGCTCATAGTAAAAGTCTAGAACATATCTTCTAACCTATGCAGGTTGTGCTGTATCACCTTAGCATCAGAATGCCATACAATGATGTACTGAGCAACAGAGTACAGATATGTCTTCCATTTGTCTTTAAAATATTTTAAAATATTAATAAAGAAATTACTGTATTGAAAAAAAATCTAGTGTTATCATCATGATTCTTCTGCTCCAAAATTCATCTACAAGCTTTTTTCATTAATTTGCTATAAATCAATTCCAAGTGAGTCTTATGGAATTTCTGGTATTTCTTCTTTCTGCGGAAAAAAAATCCCTTTGCATAGAGTTTGGGAGGAAGAAGTTTAGGCAAGTGTTCTTATTATTTTCTTCCTACAAGATAAGATCTTAAATGTGTGTTCAACCCAAAATATCCTATGATTCAATGATAGATGGTTTTAGATTCATATAGGAAATCTGTCAAGAATAGGCTTTATTTTGTTTATATCTATGTACATCTATGATTAATGGGAGTGAGGAGCAATGAAATTTACAACTGAGACTATCATAGATTAGATGCCACAAAATGCCAAGAACTAGTACAATAACTTACTTAGAAGGATATTCCTATTTTTCTCCACTCAGATACTTTGAACTGTTTTAATTGTCATCTTCCTAATAGTTTAAGAGCTATATAATGTTAATGAAAAATTAGTGTGAGATTGAGGAACAAAGCATCTTATTTCAAAGCTTAATTTTTCAATTTACAGGGAATAAGAATTTTGGTGGAGTTTCAACTGATGATTTCTGTGGTTGCTAGTCTGGCATACTCCCTTTCTAAGCAAGCTGAGATCAATCATAGCAAGAATTCAACAACTGACAGGGCCAAATTCATTCCAAAGTTCATATAGTGACATTAAATTTTGGTCCACAACTTAGTATAAGAGAAAAACAGAAAACATCTCCTTAGTATTCTTTTACAACAAACAAAATATCCATGTGGACCCAAACTACACAGTAGTGATCTGTGGAGTCAGTTTCACACAATGTGTGAATTTGGTTTACCATCAGGAATTCTGTCGATGGAAATCAGAATAAAAAGCCGACTTTAAGCTCTGGCATACTTTCTGTGTTGGCTGTCAGGTTTTTTAAGCATACTGAATATAACATGTGATGATACCCTAAATAACTCTTTGAAATGAGACAGCTAATGGTGCAACCCTCAAGAAGTAGTGTTCTGCACTCAACCACTCATCCACATTTCTTCTGGAGGCTGCAGGACAGAATGGGCTTTTCTCAGAAAAAGGTGAGAGGTGTTGGTCTCTCCCCTCAAAAATGCTGAATATAAGAAATGAGAGACAGGTAGATCAAGGAAACATGAAAAAAGGGATATATCTGGAGAAATAAATTCTTCCGTGTTGTTGAATTACCTGAAGAGGAAGGTAACTACTTACAAGAGAAAAAAAAGAGGTTTCATGGATTCAGAAGAAAGGCAGACAGAAAATATAGCTCTCATTAGACCCACAAATATTGGTGAAAAATTAAAAAGAACACCTTTCAGTCTGCCTGTGCTAGTTATGTAATACAAAACACTACCTTTAACCTCAGATCTTGCCTTGATTCAAACCATCATTCCACTTATAGCAAAACCACAAAAGCATCCTGTACTCCCATAAAAACAGTCTGATATATGAAAAAAAAAATAAACCTAAGGGGGCTGTTGGAATCATGATCCAAATAACATGGACATCATTTACTCTTTTGCCTGGAACTATGTGTTTCCTGCAGAAGTTTTTGGATTTAAAAAAAAATAATTTAAAATGCACACTTGGAAACCTGTCAAAACCTCTCAACTGCTTGTCATCTGTCCTGAAGAAGGCATCTTCACATTCTGAACACCTGCCCAGGAAAAGAATACACCCGAAAGTATGTGTTTCACAGTATTTGGAGGGTTGAGGGGAAAATGACAGCATGGATCTACACAACTGCAATAGTAAGAGGACAACATTCTCATGTGTCTGATGGTGGAACAAAGACCTTGTAGACAAGTAGAACTAGGCATGAAAATGTTTTGGCATCTCATATAGACTAGGAAGAGTTTAAAATTCAATATAGATTTAGTGTATCTAGGTGAAACACAGATGCTTGGTAAGTTTTTACAAGGAGGAAATGTCACAATATATCTGTCATTTTTACTATTAAATTCCTTTTTATTACTAGAATCCTTTCCATTTATAAAATGGCAGGATTTTTAGGAACTAGGGTTCTCCAGGCAATCATTTCATTCTTCACACTACCTCTGGGCAGCATCAGCTCCACATAAATATCTGCAGCATCTTCTGTCCCACAGCACTTCATACTTTCCAAACCTAAACCAATATTCAGTTATATCTGTGAAAGGGACACCACTGATCTGAGTCAGGCTTTACTACACTCATAGCTGCACTTCTTCATTATTGCAATGTTGCCCCTTATGGGACTAGCATGTGAATCGCTTATTCTTGCAAAAAGACTATACTGTGGTTCAAAGCAAAAATTAGCTCAATTTAAAGCTGCAAAGCAACCAAACCCAACAAACTTGACATAAAAATAACATGTAAACTTTAAATGTTAATGAAAATATAATTCTTGTGAGTTCTCTTACTTTAAATTAAGAAACCATGGATCCTTAATAGAGCTGGTTTAGCTCAGGGGAGCTGTGAGCACCAAGGACCCACTGGGCCAGGTTCTCTCACAAGCACACGCTGGCAGCAGCTCAGCCAAGGCCATCCTATGGCTGAGAAGGTTGTGACTGTCCGAGCTGGAGACAGGGAAGCCTCCCGGCAGCGCTGCTGGCTGCGAACACACCCCCGGAGCATGGGGCTGTCCCCAGGGGCTGGCACTGCCTTCGGGACACGCCTGTCCCCTGCTGGTCACCGTGTCCGTGAGAGCGCCCCGGGAGCCGGCTCAGCCCGAGCACCGAGCGCAAACCCGCCGTGCCATGGCGCCGCGCATCCTCCCCTCGTCTGCAGCCTTACTCGGACCCGAAAAGCCCGGAAACATCCCGGCTCCATCTGCAAGATCTTTGCAAAACCAGCTGTGGTCACCGATGGTTCCCAGCTGCTTCTGCCTTTCCCCCACCCTCTCTCCAGGGCCTTCAAATTCCACTTGCAAACAGGAGTCTGAAGATGCAGATCGCAGCTGGCCATGCCTACACTGGTGCAGGGGTACAAGGCTACGCTGCAGCCTCACCAGGTCTGTCTATTGCATAGCCCATTTCACCAGGTCTGTCCATTCCATAGCCCATTCCCACTTTTCTCTTGACGAGCACTAGTGTTTAGAGTGTCTCATCAGATGTGGATCCTGCCAGAGTGCATCAGGCAGAACTCTGAATGTGTATTGAACACTGACCTCAGTGAGAGTCTTTGCTGCCTAGGAAACAAACTGCCTAAAAGGACTGTAAATTCAAAGCCTTAGAGGTTGCAGGCTGGAACTTAAAGACTAGTGCCTAGAGCTGCTTGAATAACTTACTTTAAATTGGTTTTGAACACGAAATTGGATTTAAACACCACAACCACCACCCCTTTTCCTCCCTGAAGTTGTCTGCTTCTGCTTCAGCCACAATCTGAATGGTCTGTAGCTTTCTTCTCCCGTGGAAGAAAGGTTTTCCCAGGCAGCACAATGGCCAGGCACTTGTGATGCATCCTCTCGCAGTAAGGAGAGATTTCAAACAGTAGCAAGAGCTACTGCAGTTCAGGTGAGCTTGAAGGCAGAATAACCAGCATGGATGAACTAATTTTTCAACAGACATGAGTTACCACTAGAATTTCCACTGGAAAAGTTTCTTCCCTTAATAGGAAAAAAAATTTCTTCCTAAATGACTCTACATGGTGGTGCATGGGCCATTGAAAAGTTGAAAGTGCCTGCTGTAACAAAAACAAAACAAAACAAACCCCAAAAAACAACAAATCAAAGCATGGTCAGTACATGGTAAAATCACAGAATTACTACTTCTGCAATTACCAGATGATACCTTTGCAGTTGGTAACCTATGCATGGAGAAAATCCTCCCTCAGAGGCTGGTGACTTCTGGGTAGCAACAGAATGGGAAATGCTTGTCTGATAACTGTCCATACCATCGTCATAACAAGCATAAATTATGGACCTCAAGATAGAAACACGTGTCTTTGGCTCCTGAGATCTGTCAAAAATACATGTGCTGAAAGTCTTCCAATATGGAAGAAAAAAATCCTGGACTGTCAGTGAGATAAAACCAGAAAAGCAACAGATACAACATTTCCATTACTGATGGGGATAAGCAATTATTAATGCACCAATGCTTGGTACAAGTCAATTGTGTAAAGAGAAACTGAAACTAACCCCGGACTTACAAAACACTAATCCTGAGGCTGAACAGTGCTACCATTGCCACTGGAACTGGAACAGGAAGGTGCTCTCTACTTCACATAACCACCCTCAGGGAGTGAAATTCCTCCTCTGCACATCTAGCCAGTTGACAGAGATTTCTTGTAGCCAATGAAAAGCCACAGACACCACTAGACCACAGAGCATACGAGCAATTTTGGACATCTACAGTAGGGTGGGACAAATTACACTTCATCTGTGCATCCTATCTCCTTAGTTTCTGTAATGATGATCATTACACTGGGGTCGGATGAGAGTAGAGGTAATTTTTGCTTCTTAGCAAGATAGACAAAACAAACTTTGGCACTAAGGATGAAGGATGGGGAGACTGTCAGGGGGAAAGTTTATTCTTGTGACAGACTGGAATATGTGAAATCATGGATCCAGAATGGAAATCCAAGGTGAGAAGTTGTTCTTGAGCTGATGGGATAGACTGAGTGAATCAGAGCTGCTTCTTAAGAGGAAGAG
>NW_005054300.1:10286982-10288165 GCF_000277835.1 Geospiza fortis
CAAACTCTTCTCTCAGCATTAAGAGCCTTCCAGAACTCTGGATCAACTCTGAGCATTCTGCTTCCTCTAATACCTAAACACCATTATGTCTTTGTTCTTTCTGGGGTATTAAAATAATTTCACTATTGTTTAGGAAAACTGAACCAATTGCAAAAGCCTATTTTACTGACCATACATCACTGACCATATAACATCCTTGTCACAGTATGTGATTTTGGAAGGAATGTGAAAAGGCTTTGTAGAGTTCTGCCACCAAATTCTATGAGAACCTGCAGACCACTGCATTTCACACAGCTAACTTCTAATTAATAAGTTATATAGCTAAGGAATGGTCTTAGCTAATTGTGTAGCATTACACATAGCGAGGTATTTTTCTGAGTGAAAAATGAATGAGCTGCCCTACAATAAGTAGTAGCCGGAAATTTGGACTGAAGCCCAAATTCAATAATAATTTATGTTTCATTAACTTCCCTGGAGTTTTAAGCTTTATTATCCCTGCTACTGACTTTATTATTAAAAATAAAAGAGTCAGGCAAAATTATTTTAATATACATAGATTTAATCCTAAAGGGAGTTAATAATTTATTTTACCATAGAACAAGAAGAATAGATACTACTCCTGGTGCTCTATATCCCCTTTTGTATATTTCCTGTGTATTTCCTACAACAAAATACCACCACAGGTCACAATAGTTCCTTTGTGAAGATATCACTAATTCCATAAGAAAACATTATTTGGTTTCTTTTTCACATATAAGCTGTTATTAAGGGTATGTAACACTATTTATATCATAATTATTTTAGCAGGAAACTTAGATCTGCAGTTTAAAATCTTGAATGCATTGTTCTAACTATAAGGAGACTTTCTCCAAGTCCTGGCTTGCAAAGCTTTGACTTAAGCTATTTAAGAAGGGAAGAAGAAAAGAAAAAAAGAAAAAGAAAAAAGACTCTACTTGGCAAGAGCTTTAATTAGCAGAAATTTCCATGCTAGGAATATTATTCTGCATGAGCAGAAATTGCATAGCTCTTGCCTCTAGATGCCTTAGAGATGCCATTGATTGGCCATATTCAGAACAGGGGAATTATGTGACCCAGTGCTAATTTGAATTCCTTTACCAAACACATTTTTATTTCATCATCTCAGCTGCATAAAAGAGTCAAAGTACCAGAGCTTTAAAGACAT
>NW_005054300.1:10288199-10289563 GCF_000277835.1 Geospiza fortis
TATTAGCCATCCCTGGTTGATTCTTCAATTCTTTCCCAACAATGTCAAAGTATCAGTGTCCTACAGGTTTTAGTGCAGGTTAAAGACTGATACAAAGTGTACGCCTGAATAGAAGTTTGGAGCGAGTTAAGGAGAGGGAGAACATTTTAATGGGACATTGGTCCAAAATAGCCCAGCTTGTTTCTACCTCCTGCTGCCTCTTCCTCCTTTTCACAGGACCTTGATTGTATAGAAACAGTACAGACAAAAACCACAAACAACAAAAGGTTCGCTCACACCCCCAGTGGAGGTCATGAGCATGCTACCATGGAGAAAAAAAAAAGCATCAAAGGGTAGTTTGGCTTACTTATAAGCAAAGATTAATTAATAGGAGGTTTGATACTTTAGCAATGTACATTTGGGCAAATTTGTATTTGCAAATTGTTTGTTTCACACATCCAAAGGGCACAGAGCAATGAGGCCTGGTGCTAATTTTAAAAATGAATCAAACCCTTCTTTGCTATGATCCAAAAACTACAAACTTGTGGTTCAGAGGCTTTCAATGGTATCTGCTCAGACTTGACACTCCAAGGTTAAAAGAAAAAAGCACAAAAGAGTTGTGTTATACACAGCAACAGTAGCTTTTTCGAACAATTTTGCAATTATTTCTTTGTATAATCTCCAATAAAAGTAACTGTCTTGGCTACTAAAGGTTTTAAAAAGGAGGCAGAAATTTAAAATTCCCTTAAAATATACTCCTCTCCTTATTGGTTGTCTTTAAAACTGCTATTCATTACACCAGCATTTATACCCGCTGGATGACTATGATTCAGAACTACCTGTGTCACATGAAGAATAAGTGCAACACGCACCATTCACTTTTAAATCAACCCCCTCCGACCTAAGCCATGTAAATCCTTCAGAAAATCACACCAGTATTCTCCTCCTTCAAACCACACATAGAAACAGTCCAATGACGAAAGTTTACCCATGCACAGCCCCTTTAACCCCGACCATTTAAGTATCTGCTTGGAATTATCAGTGACCCTTGTTGCACTCCCGGCTAGCTCACACTGGCTCTTCCAGAGTACGGACCCACGGGGACTTCTCTTTTCTCAGGGGTCCTCGAAATAAACACTATTCACAGCGCTGCCTTCACAAGACAGCACTGTCAGTTCTGCCAGCAAAGGGGAAACAGCAAAGACTCTTCCACTTTCGGCACGTATATGCACACCCTTTCCTTGTCACGCTGCCGCTGTCCCTGCCACCCACTCACCCTTCCGTGCCCTCACCGCCCGCCCGCCCTGCTTGCTATCTATTGCTTCTATCTTTCCGAAATTATTCCCAATCCCCCCCGCCTCCCGGCCGGCGGAGGCAGCCAAGGT
>NW_005054300.1:10290032-10354148 GCF_000277835.1 Geospiza fortis
CCGGCCGCGACCCCCGGCGCGGCTCTTCGCCGCCCCCTGGGCTGGGCAGCATCGCTCAGGACATGGTAGCTGTCCACATGCTTAAGCTCTACGAGAAGTACAACCGGGAAGGGAGCCGGCCCGGCGACGGCAACACGGTCCGCAGCTTCAAAGCCAGGCCGGGTAAGACGGGCCGGGCGCGGGGGACACCGCTGGAGCCCCCTCGCTCCTCTTTCGCTTTAAAGTGACGGGTTTGCGTCGAGGTTGTCACTGACTGCGGGCGGTGTCACTCTGGGTGAATGCTGGGGGGTCCCTTGCTACCTACACGGACAGGGTGTCGCTCCTCGCTTTGCGAGGCTTCCCACCTTCCCTGGCTCCCTTCCCTTGCCGGAGGGTACCTCCCCTGGGAAGGTCTCCGTTGCTGTGGATGCAAACCAGCGGCAAAAGAAGCGCCGTTCCCAGCGCACATCGCACTGGGCCGAAAGATGTGTTCAGAAATACTTGGAGCATAAGCCTCGTAGCGAGTGCTCCAGGCACTGGTCCTCTCCCCAGCTCCTCTGGCAGCCTCAGAAGTTCTTGCTAGGAAGACTGCCGCCTACAGGACCGCCTAAAATTGCTCGGCATCTTAAATTCCTTGCACTGCCTAAACCTCAGAAGACATACCTGACGTCCCTCTCCCACGTTTTACTTGGCTTGATTATGAGGGTGGAGAAACATATGTATTTTTTCTCATTTCTGCACTTTCATTACTACACTTTCGTTATCCCAATATCACGTCAAATAATAAAAAGGAGGTTTGCCTAATTAATAGTCCATACGTTTGTTATCCTTTGCCAAGGAAACACAAACTCTTTTCTGGAAAACATCTTAACCTTCTTTGGTTAACACTTACAGACTGTAACTAAGATCTTAGTTCTTAAAACAAGAACTGCATGAGTTTCCAGAATCTAGTTGTTACTACCGTGTCAGAAACATTCATTATTCTATTTAGACAAATCAGATGGATTGAAACTCACAAAAGCAAATTTTGCATTAATCTTTTTCTCTTCCACTTAAGTCTCATGTATAGAGTACAACGCAGCATACAGTGGTTTAGGGAATGCTTACTAGAATATTGCACAATAATTCATATTCTCTTGTTCACCTCAACTTAATTTCTGTCCTATGTCAATTGTAATACCAAAAAGCAATCATATTCAAGGAGGGGGAAACTCCAGGGAAGAGTAAGTGGCTAATGAAAATGTCTAAAAATCTAGGAGTTATTATGTAAAGCAATTGCAGACACTTAGGAGAAAAATAAATTGTCATGCTCTAGATCATTATTAGTTGCTATAATAGGGGTTAGGAAGGAGCTTCCACTCTGGATGGTTTTCCATGACCTCCTGTTAACACTTTCATTTTTCTGTGAACTGAGCAGCTAATACTGGCTGTCACCCAAATAAGGCCCTGGACTACAAGAGGGATTTGGGGACAAGGCAAGAATTGCACTATATTCTTTTTCTTCATTTTTCAAATAATCTGATGCACACGCTACTTGCATCAAAGTAGTCTAAGTTGTAATTCTGTTTTAAAAACTAAAATATTAGCATTTTCTACCCATAGGTGGACTGTGCTGACCAAATACAAATCAATATTATTTCACTCATTTGTCTGATCATGCAAGCAAGACAGAGAGGCCCAAAGTTACTTTCCCTTCTGAAACCCTGAGACACTGGTGTTGGAAAGTCTTTATCCCAACAATGCTTGTGCTTCACAGCAGTAACTACAGAGCTGATGGTGCCTGGAGCATTTTATTACTAAAAGAAATATTTAAAAATTCAACTGTACACAGCTCAGGTAGAGAGAACCAGTAGAAAGACATCTTCTTAGAGGCATATGCCTTCTGAAATGAACATGCAATAATAAAGACTAGTGTTCTAAAGGAAGTACTATAATTACTCTCTTCCTTGGCCTGAGAAATCATCTATTAGCCTTGTGAAATTTCTGTGCTTCAAAGACTTGAATAAAATCTAAACCCTTACGTTTCTTCATAGTATGAGCACCTATACATATGACTAGTGTTGATTAAAAAGTTACTAATAGGAGTCCTGTCCTGCCTGAACTGACAGAAACAAATAGGGTCTTATCACATCAGTGCAAGCTGTTCCACTTCACTGTATCAGGAACAAAATACAGATGGTGTAGATGGAAATTGCATTTGAACATTTGAACTTGAACATTTGTACTCCAAAATTGTCTGTGTGGGTTTGGGATTAATGATCATCCTAGTCTACTGTTCTTTTAGTCCAAATCACGGCTCTATCCAGCACTAACTGGGAGACAGCAACCACCAATTTAGTAAGGTGTAACACTATTAATTTCCTTCTTTCAAATGAAACTGTGTTTTAAAGAAAGAATGTTCCAACAGGTGGCAGTTAACAGTACTGCCTTCCTGTTGTTGCCAAAATTTCTGTGGCTCATCATCTGTAGTGCACTGAAAAACAAACCTAAATGTTTCTGGGAAGCCTGCCTGTTGCATTTGTTGGGTTTTGTTTGGTTTGGGGTGGTTTTTTACTTCCATCTGCCAGAGAATTTTCAGGTATGTCAAAGAGGGCTGCCAAAGGGATGGTCCACTTGGGTTAATTAAATATGCAAATTTACAGACTGTAATCCTTTGATGCACTACTAAGTAGTGGTGTGAGCTTGGGAGAACAGGAATGACTTCTTGGTTCTGCTACCACCTTCCTATATACTGTTGAGTTAGTAAAAAAACAAAGGCAGCTTTTTACAACTTAAGACTATTAAGGCATCATCTTTTTATGTTGGGATGGGATTATATTTTAACACACTAAGAGAGGTTTCTACTGTTTAAATAAATATGATGCAAGCAGTTATCAGTGTAAAATTGCTTGTCTTCCTCTAAATGAGAGTAAAGATGTAAGCTGAGCACAAACTGTTCGGCTAGCTAAAAAGAAGCTGTTTCAAATGGAGTTTGAATTTTAAGAGTCAGCTCCTGTTCAATAGCATTTGTCACTAACTTCACACAGATCTAAACACAAGCCTTAGAAACCAAGTGTGTTTTACAGTGCTTTAAACAAAGCTCCTACACAATGTGTACTGGAAAGGAGGATTGCTCAGAGGAGTAATGACCCCCAAAATGTGTCACACTGTTTACTGCCAGGCCCCTTATGAAATGTCTCCTGTGCACTACTTACAGATGATGAGCTGTTGCCCACAGAGTTGGCACCCAGACATCTTTCAGGAATCTGCAGTTAGACAATCTTGAATATTAACTGTAAACCTGGTTTCTGCTAGTACTGGTTTCAGCAAGGTATTTCTCTGAGCCCTGCTGCAGGTAAATTTGACAGCTTCTCTGAGCCTTTGTTCTGAATGAAAACAATCAAGGATTGCTTTTCTTGTCTGCCTAGAATGAAAGGCAGTCTGGAACTAAAAATCTCTGGAAGGAATTTTATCCCTCATGTGTACAAAAGATGCCCAGTATGTTGGACACTCTCAATGCTATTGTAATATTGCTATTAAATAGTTAAGTTTTTTTCCTTCTCTTATTCACCATAGTTTTAAGCTGAAGTGGCAATCTCACTATACTAAATTATTTGATGTAAGTGAAAACTAAAATTTGTTAATTCACTTAAATGGAAATAAGATTTGACTACCATTTTTGGTCTCATATATACATCCATGTTTTCCTTGCTCTCTTGCAGAATTCTTGGCCCACAAGCCCTTGTACTGCTTCAATCTGACATCCATGCAGGATTCAGAAATGATCCTTGCTGCCACTTTTCACTTCTATGCTGACAAACACCCTCGGCACCGGGAGGTGTTTTGTAAACGGTCCAAGAACTCATCCTGCCGCCTCCTTCACCTGCCTCCAGTCCTACGGCTCAACCTGGTGTTCCAAAGCATTCACCAGAATTCTGCCTATGGACTAGTGAAAGGGAACATCACTGTGCTTCTTCAAAGGCGAGGGGCTTGGCATGCGAAGGACATTTCGCACATTGTGAAAGAATCAAAACGAGTTGGAGAGCTCATTCTCTGTGCTGAGCTTGATTCTGGGGAGAAGCACCAGGGCTTCCCTGAACAAGCTGCCAGCCATTTACCTTATATACTAGTTTATGCCAATGATCTTGCAATCTCTGAACCTAACAGTGTGGCAGGCACCCTACAGCGTTATGATCCATTCCCTCCCAATGACGGGGACCCAAATCTGTCCCCTAATGCTTCTACTGATACTCGAGTTAGAAGGGATACGTACCTCGCCAGCTCAATTCAGAATAATGAGTTGCCAGAAGTAGATTATAACAACAATAAATACAACAAACATGACATATGGGAGAATGCCTACAGATCCTTGAAACCAAAAGCCTCACGCAAAGATCGAAGGCGAAAAGGGCAAGAAAATACAGAAACAATTAAGAAGTCTCAGGTGCTAAATTTTGATGAGAAAACAATGAAGAAAGCAAGGCGAAAACAATGGAATGAGCCAAGGATTTGTTCAAGAAGATACATGAAAGTTGACTTTGCTGATATTGGCTGGAATGAATGGATCATATCTCCCAAATCATTTGATGCTTACTACTGTGCAGGTGCATGTGAATTTCCAATGCCCAAGGTAGTATGCCTTTTTATTCTTGTCAGCTTGTAAACAGTAGGCCTACTGTTCTGCTTATCCAACTACTTCTTGAATTAGAATTTCCTTTAGATTTTTACCTTTTTTCATTGTGATTTGTTGCCTTGACCAAAAGAATTTAAACAATATTATTGCCATCAACTTAGTCATAAGAGTGCAGAAAGATTGCCACTTTTCTTCAAATGCAATCTGAAGAATAGGAAAAAAAATCCCAAGTTTGTCTTATAAGTTCTCATCTTATATCTTTAAACCATAGCATAAAGATTTTTGTAGCTTATGAAAATGTGGTTATACACACTAAATCATCCAAATACTCTATTGTAGTGGCAGAAGCATGAAGTATAATATGCTAATATTAAAACAAGCTACTCTATCAGGATATTTCTGGATTCCACTTGTAATACTTTAGAAGAAAAATAAAGAGTAGTTACCCTGAAGTATTTTTAACTTCAGGAAACTGCTTGTCACTTTTGAAAATAATAATACTGATTAAGATGATATTTATGTATCTAAATGCTAAAACTGTTAGATAATCATTCTGGAACAAAGATTTACCTTATGTTTCTAGAAATGCCACAAAACTGGCTCTAGCATTCTAAAGTAAGCATACTGAATTCCTCCTATAGAAGCAGTGTGAAATTTGCCAGTGGGGAGGCAAACATTTGTCTCACTCCCACTCTGCTCTATGGCAAGAACTAGAAAGGTTGGTAACCCTATATTAGACAAGAACTTTTAGGATTTTATAAGGCTTTCAAATAAAGGCAGAGGGGAAGATCTGAAGCACTGCATAACCTGCATATTTAGAAACTGTAATTATTTTGCAATTCTGCCTACAAATGGCCTGATTATTTGTTCAACTGACATTTTTGTATGTGGTCATTTGGCACATAAATAAAGCATAGTGCTGTACAGCACAGAATTTCAAGGCTCTGAGACAGGAATCTGCCTACTTTACATCCAGGGAGATTGATGTATGTTTGTGTTGAAACAAGCAGTATAATTCCAGGAAGAGTAGATATGTAGGCTAATTTTAAGTCCAGGAACAGTGGAAATCCAGACTTTATGGTAGGGTGTACAAATCAGACAACATGTTATTGTATAGCTGGCCAATGCTGAGCCAGGTGTACATAAATTGATACATGGTCTGGCAAAAATTAAAGCTTTCACAGACTCACATACAGCTTTACTTTGTTGTTGTAACACAAATTGATCATGCAACATAATCACCATTTAACTTATCCAAAACAAAAGACAGTCTGAGAATATGGGTCCTTTGCCATAGACTCACAGTCTAATGCACTATTAACACACAACAACATAAACCCAATAAATAAAAAATCCCCAACCAAACAACAACTCCACCCTTCAAAAAAGATGCATTGGCTTCTTGTGAGCAAAGCAGCATTGCACAAAAGCTGGTAGGGCCAGAAGAGAGAGGATCCATTTCTAGCTTGAATAGTTCAATAAGCTTATATTGCTCACTTATTGCTTACTTAATATCTTATCTAGAAATATAAGGAATTACTTGATATATAATAAGGATTCTCTTTCACTAATATCTTGATGCCCAAAAACCAAAATAAGGGAAAAAAAAACCAACTGAAAAAAAACCCCAAAACATCCACCACCCCACTCCACCCCGCAAAAAAAAAAAAACCAAACACAAACACCAGAGAAACTAAATCATTCACATTTATTGATTGGGTTTGCTTTGAAAGAGGTCTACTACTTGTTAGCTTTGTATTTTTAACAGAGGAAAAAAAAGAAGCAGATTGAAAGCTGTAGCTTTTTTTAATGACTGTTTCAAAAGGAAGATAGAGAGGATGCCAGCATGGATGAAGATTCACTTCAGAGCATGAGAATTGCTCTATATTGCTGAGGAAGACATTTGTTCTTTCACATATGCTCTAAGTCAGGAGACTATCAAAGGCCAGATTAAAGCTATTCATAAAGACTTGGTCTACACAGTCAACCTGTGATGGACAACAGACACCTTATTTCCAAAGTACCCTTTTAGAACTGTGGAGATAGAATTACATACCTGGCATGTTGGGTATCATCACATTGTAGGTTTATTATTTTTTTCTTTAGTAGCAGTACATCATTCTGCACATCTGCTTTAATAATTGCATGTCTTGATTTAGATAGATACTCAACAGCTCAGGTACAAATCTTCTCATAGTAAGTTCATTTACTATTCCCTGAACTGTGAGGAGGGACACTAGGTTATATGTATGGCTGGATGCAATGCTGCATTCACCAAATAAATTCCAGTCCTGCATGTCATAGAACCTGGTGTGTTGTATATAACTTAGCAGCCAGCATTTAAAACATTAGCACTTCCTCAGTGCCATTATTACTGGGCATTCAACTGATTATTTCAAGCTTTCTACTTTAGCACATTGGGACAAAGATAAATGTGAAGCCTAGCCCATGATCACTGAGCACTGATGCCAGGTTTCCAGAAGGGCTGGAAAAATTCAGAGCCTGGCTGGACGTGGGATGGGTGTGCTGTCTGGCTCTGCTGTGGATTTAGGGCTCAGGCAGCCAGATTCCATACGGAGTACTGCTCTATCATAAGCATTTTCCCTTCTAAGCACTTTTCTGCATAGCATATCCACATTCAGGCATTTAAAACATAATTAGTGTTGTTGTCTTGGGAAACAGCTGCTCAGCCTAGATAGACTGTGTTCACATGTCTTTGTTCCTTGCAAATATTAGAGGCTGCACAGTGGGAGAAGATCCTTGCAGGATCTTCTGCAGGTTCATAGCCAGGAATCCTGTAAGTCAGTAACTGGCCATGAGGATAATGATGGCTATCAACTGCATGGGGGCAATAAATGCTGTTTCAGTAGCACATTGTGATCTGTGGCTGTTTTAAATAACAACATAGAATAACACAGGTGCTAGGACCAGTTCAGGAGGTTTTACATAAAGGCTAAATTAAGAACTTGATTCTAGAAGCTCTGATTCTTTGAATTTCTATACTCTGCAGTTGCTTAAACACACAAAATTTCCTGTTTCTCTCCTGCTGTCCACATATGCTGACATGACCAACGTGGGTAGAAACTGATTTCTACTTCATTCAGCAGCTGAGACCACCTCACTGCTGCTTGTCTGTGGACAGCTTTGAAATTTAAAGATGAAGGAGAGCAAGAGAGGGCAAGCTGCTGCTAATTATGCTAACATATGCTAATTACAGAAAGGCGCTATGCAGTATTGGTCAATTGTAGGGACTTGGCTGTAGGGACACTGTCTTGAAGGGTCAACGACAGATTTCATAGTTACTCCTTATAGTAAGATCTGAAAGCCTTAATGGCAGTTAAGGTTTGAATCTGATTTGCTGATATGTTACACTTAATGCAAATGTTTCAAAAATAAATTATCCTAAAAACAATTCCTTTGTGGACAGCTCCTCCATCGACTACATAATTTTCATGTTGAAATGGAAGACCATGGGTTTTTTTGGCTATAACCCCAAACAGGTTATAGATGTAAAGCTGCTGCGAATCCTCACTTTATACTTTTCCCAGCGTCCCGGCCTTTTTTTCCTTCTCCCAGTTTGAGGCTAGCCCATGGGAAAAAAAAATTTTAAAAAAGCCTAGTGATGAAGGCAGAGGGACACAAAGACCACAGACATTAACTATTTGTAATGCAGTTATGATCAGAAAGGCTCTGTCAGGGTGCTTGACTATTCTATACTCTCTCCTGTGGACATTACTTCTGGAGTACTCTGCTCTTTTAAAAGAGAGTGATTACTCCAGGAAAAAGTAACTAATTCCAGGTTAGCATACATGAGAAAAAGTTCTGTTGGAACATAGGGATAGTTATTTTGGAAATACTTACAGTAGCAAATTTTCTAAGTCAGACAAGAGGTTAAGAAAACAAAATATAGCATCTAGCAACTGAGAACTATGCCCCAGCTTAGGCTTCTTCTTCTGCACATCTGCCTCCAGCATGTAGCAGGTACATTCAGGGACATTTTTCTTCAGGCCTCTGGCTGCTGGCTGTGCCACCAGTGCCCTCCTCTGGTATTTATGAAGGTAGCCTAAGGAACACCAAATATCTGTTGGATACATCCAGCTCAGGAAAGCTGGAAGTGTGAGGGACTGGTTGTGCTGCATGGCCCTGTAACTCAAACAATGACATATTTACTTCATTGAGAAACAAACAACTGCATAATTGTTGTGATTTTCCAAGTTCACCTAGGAAGCTGACTGCTTAAACCAAGTCCACCTAGGAAAGTGACTGCTCATAAAGGAAGCTGTAACTATTTCCTTCTCTGTTCTAGATTGTCCGGCCATCAAATCATGCTACAATTCAGAGCATCGTAAAAGCAGTAGGAATCATTCCTGGCATCCCAGAACCCTGCTGTGTTCCTGACAAAATGAGCTCACTCAGTGTCCTGTTCTTAGATGAGAACAAAAATGTTGTTTTAAAGGTATATCCCAATATGTCAGTTGAAACTTGTGCCTGCCGATAAGTTCATACAAACATACCTTTAACAAGGCCTACAAATCCTGCCTGACTGCTCTGGGAAGTTGTAAAGGAGAAATGAATCCACTTGTGTTGATGAAGCAATGCAAGTCTCCAGTTCCTCCACAGAAAGCAAACAGAAAGACTAAAACATAGCACGTGCTTGCCCCGAAGGATGGGCTGTACTGTCATCGTTTGCCTTTCATATTCATCTTCCAGGAATTCAGTACTTCTACAGATACCTTCCTAACCCACCTAGCCAAGATACCCAGTGTTTAGAGAGAAATTTAAGTGTAAAGTTTTCCATAATTAAAGGACTAAAATATGTTTTTATATGTTATTTTCTTACTATTTTATCTCTTCAGTTAACCAAGAAGATGGGATGTGAACTTGCAAAGGCAGGCTTATTTTAGAATATCACTTTTGTACACAAATCAAAAGTTTTTGCCTAAAATACTCATACTCTTAATATGCATATTTATACTGAGAAATGAAATGCTGTAATAAAGGGCTTAAAATGTATATTTTATTCAGGATGCAAGTATAGTTCACTGCATAAGTTTTCATATAAACAGTATGTTAATATAGTCATTTTTGGTTACCCTTCCTTAATATATAATTTGTTCTACAAAAGACATGTAATATCCCACATCTTTGGTTTGCTGGATAATTTCAGGTTGTTAAACATATTCTGTGAGTAACACATACAGCATAGTAATATGTTGAAATACTAAAATAAAATAACCAAGATTTATATTTTTGTAAATTATTCTTTATATCCTCTAGATTGTTACATGCTTTTAACAAAAGCTAATAAATTAAAGGTACAGTAGTATCTAAAAATATTTGATTGTTTTTCTATAAATGCACTCCTACATTCTGTTAATTAGATGGAAACTTGTAAATACATGTTAAGCTTGTCATAATGCACTTCAATAGATTAAAGACAGAAGGAAATACTAAGATCATCCAGACCGACCTCCTGCATAGCACAGATCAAAGAAACTTGCTCAGCAGTTTCTGCACCATGTATTATGGAACTTCTGTTTTAAGCTTGGGAATATCTTTGAAAAACATGCATAAATTTGGCTTTAAAGATTTCATGTGATAGAATATCTCTACTGGACTACAAGTAGTTGTTCCAAAAGTTAGTGCTCTTTGTTCATATGCAGTGGCTTAATCCTAGACTGAATTTGATGAGCTTTAGCTTCAATTCAATGGATCTTACTGTAACCTATTTCATTAGATCCCTTTTATCTATTATCCAAAATACTTTCACTGTGTATTTTTAGTATAGAGAGTAGGGTCAAGTTACATTTTGGCTAAGATTTAAATGGATTGATTTCTTATTCTAAGCCTTAAAACAATTTCTCACAGCTCTCTTCTGAACTCCTTCCAGAACTTTCATTAACTTTCTTTTCAAACAATGAACATCAAAATGGGAAACATTTGGCAGTGGTTCCATTGGAAGTCTTTATAGAAATAAAGTCTCTGCATCCCTCTAACTCCTACACAATCCCCTGTTGATCCATTTATGGTGGCCTTTTAACTGCAGCCGTCTTTTAAGAGCTGGTGTTCCCATCATGGTGTCTGTCAACACAGTGTCCCCATGTTCCAGGACACACTTGCCACATACTTCATCTTCACCCACCTGCTGTACAATAGCATAAAGAGACCAAGAGTGGAAGAAACATCTGAAGTCCCTAAGGTAGCACAAATTATGATATGGAGTGCTTCCTCCTCAAGAAACAGTCTAACCTTAGGCACTACCTTGTCCTTTAAGAGTTGCTTTTTTAAGGGAAGGATACTACACGCACTTCCCTCTGATGAGTAAATAACTGGAAGGCTCCTATCCTACTAAGGTTCTGGGTATCTTCTGCCACCAATTTTCTGTGCTCAGGTGGTGCAGTTTCTCAGACAACAGAGGTGTGTAAATGTGGTACTTCCTGCCAACATACATAAAATCAAGATTCAGCATGCATGGGAGGCTTTGCAAGGTTACTCTGACAGCACAATTTTTGCTAATTCTTCCTAGAAAGTTCTGACTAAGAAGTAAAAAGTTCTGTGATGCCCTGTAGTGAATGTCAGTTATGCCGAACAAAAGATCACTGATCAAGTTTGCAGTTCTTCTCACAAAGTACTTTTGTACTTTGTAAATTACTACAGTAATTTACACTAGAACTACTGGGAAAAACCTTTGTATAGTGTTGCTTTTAGAGGTGTCCCTTAAAAAATTTACAATCTTGTGTTTTTATAAATCATGAGAAACTCAACTACAATTGACAGAGTAATGCTAACATATAAAGAAAAATTTAAAAGTTGTCAGAAAGTCATCATTCCTGCAGAAAAGCCATAAGCATAATATTTTTCAAAGCATCTTAAATCCATGTTATTTCTGTTCTCTATGAAAATCTACCTTTTGTGTAGCTCTAGTCTTGCTCCCATTTATCACTAAATCTGAAAAGCCTGACATATTAACTTAGTGTGCTTATATTCTCATCCATAGCATTTTGTTTTCCCTAAGGAATACTTGCTATATCTTGAATGAGTCCTTGGATAAAAACATTATTTCCAAGATGTGCTGATGTAAGCTATTGTGGCAAGAGATGCCACACTGTGATCTAAGGTCGACAGGACATTAGGAAAAATGCTACTGCTACACTCATAAGGACACCTACAAAACTCCAAGAGGTTAAGACTGCATTTAAAGTTCTGCTTGCAAAACTATATATTATACCTGTAAGTGTGATTGTTCTCAAAATATACCCTTGCTACCCAAGTCATACACATCTCTTATTAGTAAAGCTTATTTCATTTGGAGTTTAGCTGTACTGGTCAATTCTTCAATGCAAAAAAAAAGGCTTTCAACCACTTTTAGTGGTTTAAGTTACTCCTTTCTGGATCTTTGGAATTTGGATGTCTAATCTTTCTCTGGAAAGAGAAACTTTGCATTTGAAATGGCACAAATGCAGACAGCTGCTGCCAGAGGATGCTGATACCCTCACTGTCTTGGTTCCTACAGATCTTTTTATTTCTTTGAACATCCTATAAACCATTCTGCTCAATGCTTGGGTTTATAGAGAAAGTTACTAGTGATATACACAGGTCAAGATAATTCCACTAACTAATCCTAAAAGAAAATGGTATGAATAAAGACAGATAAAATATGATAAGAGCTGATACTAGCCAGCAAAGTGTTAAAACCCCTTTTTTTCTAAAACAAATCCAATTTCATTCTTTCAGGCCACTGCTTAATTGTGAGAGGTAACAGCAACAGCTACAATATACCTATGTTTTTGTGGAGTGTTCAATTCACTTGCCAAGGCTGCATAATTCAAATAAACCACCGGACAATATTAATGTGTTTGTGTATCACATTAATTTAAAAATGTCTCACTGCCAAACTTCAAAGAACAGCTTCAAAAGGTATTTGCACTGAGTTAAACTGTTCATTGTAAAGTTTCTGCAAAGCTGACACTTGGTCTGACTGTATTTGACACCTTTTTGTATGAACTTAGAGTCTGTATATAGCAACCTCCAAAGTATTTGCAGGAGGAGAGAGGTGTTTATACAGATCACTTGATCTGGCTGCACTCTATGTAATTAAAATTAAAGTAGACAGATAGAGAACTTTAGGTACCTAGTTACAAGGAATGGAGGCTGCTCCTACTGAGTGCAAGACTGCACCATAGAAAGTCATAACCCTTAAAAATTTTGTGCCTGTCATGAATTTATGATACAGTTTGAGCACCCAGCATGATGCTATGTAACAGCAGCCAGTGAAAGCTTTGGAAAGATACACACTGGAGCAGTGAACCACATAAAGAAAGGATATGTTATTTCTGCATGTGGCACTGGTGGACTGTCACTAGAAAACTATATATAGCCCTAGGTTTCACCTTGTCAAGAAGACCTTCAAATTCTGAAAGAGAAACAAAAAAGAAAGAAATGAAACAGGGAGAGAAAATGTCTTTTGTTACTGAAAAGAACAATCTTTTTATCAGAAAGAAAACCGAGAAGTAACTTGATTACACTGTGCAAGCACTTTGAAAGGGGAAAATGTCAGTGCTATGGGACTCCTTAAACTAGCCAGAAAGTTACAAGAATTCCTGTCTAGAAGGTAAAGTCAGGCACAATGAAATTATGAACGTGGCATGAAGGGGTTTTTAGCTGTAGGTGATAATATTTTAGCTACAAAAAATGAAGAAATTTTTGATTCTTTGGCATGTTCAGATAAAGTCTGTTGGCACTTTAAAAGTTATGTTTATCCAAACACAAGCAATTTGACTCTGCATATAGGTAGGAAACACAAAGGCCCTGAGTAAATATAAGTCTTGCTATGCAAGAGACCAGGATCAATGCCAAATAATCCTTTTTGACTTTGCCATAGGTACATAATTAACAAAGATCTTGGATCCAAGTTATCACTTGAACAGACAATAAGAAAGCATTGCAGAAGTCTTGGATCACTTTTAATTCTGTGAATCCACTGCTAAAAACCAAAAGAAATGGCCAAAAAAGGCAAAATCTTGACCATATGTTTGCAGTGAGATTTTTGTTAATGTAAAAGCTCAATATTCTTCAGATTTTTTTGTATGTCTACAGTATGAATTGAGTAGTTCTTAGAAAAAATGATGCATTATTAGTATAGAAAAAGCAATTATATATAATTAGATTAAATCATAATACATTCATTAAGATAAATAAACCTGGTTTTTCTTCTGCATAATGAGAAATTCATTTGCCTTGGCCTGTTCTTCTCATGCACAGTATATCTTCAGAGATAACCTTCTGTATCTTCAAAAGGACTTTTTACTTTCCATGTGGCCTTGGAAAGCCTAGTTCTGTCTTCATTTTGAGGTTGCTAAAAAAATGACTGGTTGTTCTTAGACTGAACTGACCATCATGAATCTATGAAATATATTACATAAGATACTATAAAAACAAGCCTAAATTCCCATACACCAAAGGAATGAAAATGGACAAGCCTGCAAACAACATGAAGCAAACTTGACACAAAACAGATATTTCACTGTGTACAAACAATAGCCCTTGGCTGATAAACGGAAAGAAGTTTTAAGGTTGTTTGTAATGTCATGAGATCATGTCTTGCAGAATCACAGGTCTCCATCAAACTAAGGGGCATTTTCTAATCATATGTGAAGGGATTGTATAAATGATTTGTGAGATATTGTTTGCTAATAGTATGATTTTGTTCTAGGTTTGTGTTTTCTAGTCTTGCTGAAAACTGTGTAAACTTCTGTGTCCCTAAGAAAGCCTCTCTCTGTGTTGGCAAGGAAATGATAGAAGAATGTAATTAAGCAAAGATGACCCTAAAGTGAAATGTGGATTCTTTACAATATACAATGTCCTTCCCACCAGCCACATGTGTTTGTCAGATGTTTACAGAATCTTCATTAACTAAGAGCTTTGCTAGATAACAGAAGCTGAAGCATGGCATCAATGACTCTGATAAGGACAAGTGTACGACCAATCTGCTTGACAACTGACAAGAGGCTGGGGTTTGAAGCAGACTGCAAAAAGAACACCAGAAAGTGATTTGCAAAGGGCATTCCAGTTGTTTGCCTTACATCTTCTCTCCTCTGTCAGTATTGAAACAAGACTGGCAATCAGCTAAAATACCCTTGTCCTCTTGTCTCTCCACCAGAAATTAAATATAGAAGAAATGTGTTGTTTTGGAGTATTAGCTGCACTGTCTGTTTTCAACATCATTGCTTGTTTGACAAGAGGCAAGCCTTTGGAAGACTGGGACAGGCTATCAGGTATGGGAAGGTCTGATGCACATTTTCATCCTGGGGAAGCAGAAGATGAGACCCATTTCAACTTTAAATCTTTCTTGGAGAATATGAAGATGGATTTACTGAGGAGTTTGAATTTGTCAAGAGTCCCCTCACAAGTGAAGACCAAAGAAGAACCACCACAGTTCATGATTGATTTATACAACAGATATGCTGCAGACAAGTCCTCCATCCCTGCATCCAATATTGTAAGGAGCTTCAGTACTGAAGGTAGGAAAAGTCCTCAATATGTGGACTACAAGTTTTAAAGTTAATAAATAGTAAATAGTCAGATTATTTTGAAATTCAGAAGAAACTGAGTTCCTAACTTCCACAGATTCTTTAGAAATTAAACGTTAAAATTTTATATTGTATTTTTATTTACTATTTAGTTTCTTTCAATCTTTAAAAAATGCAGTAACCTTTAGTTTTCTTCTTTGATATTTTCACTGTACAATATTCTCTTCTCAAATGCTTGAGCTAAGAGGATGCACCAAATAACTAGGTTTACATGAAGCATGTTCTCAATCCTAGATATTTCAAACTGAGTTTTTATGTTAGCATGAAAACTTTTGATCACCTATAATTGAGACTGATGCTAGAGAGCTTTTCTTTCTGGTGGGCTCTGTACATAATTAAAAACTACAGCAACCAGCTGAGAAATTTGTTGCTGGATCCAAAGAAGGACCAGCACTGCTCCTCCAAAATTCTGGGTTAGACAGAGATTTATATGGAAATGGAAATGGTTAGTCATGCTTATATCAACAGAAAAAATTCAAGATCCCTTTCTATCTAACATTAAATAGACTTTTAAAAGATCCATCAGGCAGTAAAAAAGTTAGAAGTCAGTGCAATCCTTGTGACAAAAATGAAGCCGGGAAAAATGAAGTTTCTGTTTATATGAAAAATAGACATACACAGGTAACAGCACTACGGAGAACTCCAAATTCCCAAATTAGTGTCCCTAGTCCTGAAATAGAAAGAAATCTCAACCATAGAACCTAGATGATAGTTTCCATATCTCACTCTCCCCTCTAACTACTTTACTGGGTAAATGATCTGAAGAAATGGCAACAACAGCCAATTAAAATTGCTCTAAAATCCAGTCATGATTAAGCAGTTAGTTTACATTGACCGTTAAATAGACATCAGGGATGACTTTTAAATGCTGCCAATTTGATCTTCCAGCCAAATATCTGCCCCTCCCAAGGCAGACTTGCTGGTACTGCACATAGATTTGCAGACCACAAACAGACATGAACAAATCCACACAAACTCAGGGAGTCCAGCCTGGAACACTCTGGGACCTGGGCATGAAAGGCTATTTATCACCAAGACCCAGTTCAGATAGAGACTGGAGCTTCGATTCAGGACTTTCAAAAACTTTTCCATTTCTCCAAACTCCCAAACTAAGCTGCTTTTAAACTTATCTGAAGACAACAACAAAAGCCTCAGCACAGCCAGTTGTTAAAGACCCTTATATATGTATATTAGAGCAGAAGAGTAGGAAATCATTGGGTTTTTTACAATTTTTTTGTGTAGAAAAGATCTTTAGCAAATTGCTAAATCTGAAAACTCTGCACTTGCCTTATTTATGTACTTAATACTGCCCACCATCATCCATAGTTTGTTCTAGGCAGCCTCTTTATGCTTCCCTTCACATACTCACCTGGCTATGCAATCATAGTAAAATACTACCAACACCAGGGACTTCCATTTCCTCTTTTCACTCTCTGCCCTTGAAACTTGGCCAGAAGACAGGATTTTTCTTTTTTTTTAATGCTGTGTTATGTGTTATAATGCTCTTATTTTATCCCCAAAATATTTCATGAGTCTTTTAAAATCAATTACTTGGACAGTCAGAAGCACTGTAACCAAGTTTTAATTTCCTATTGCAGATGTTGTTTCTTTAGATTCACCAGAAGAAAACCCATTTCAGAAACACATTTTGTTCTTCAACATCTCCATTCCACAATATGAGGAAATCACCAGAGCTGAACTGAGAATTTATATCTCCTGTCACAGGGAAGTTGGGTCTCTCTCTAGGCTGGAAGGCAACATGGTAATTTATGATGTTCTAGATGATGGCCAGTGGGAAAACCCAGAAAGTACCAAATCTTCCCTTGTCTCCCACAATATCCAGGAATGTGGTTGGAAGATGTTCGAAGTGTCCAGTGCTGTGAAAAGATGGGTCAGGGCAGACAGATTGGAGACTAAAAATAAGTTAGAGGTTGTTATAGAGACTAAATCTCTGAGTGGTTTTACTTGTGGGAAGCTGGATGTCAGTGTTACCCCGGACACAAAAAATCTGCCCCTGTTAATAGTGTTCTCCAATGACCGCAGCAACGGGACAAAGGAGACCAAAGTGGAGCTCCGTGAGATGATTGTTCATGAACAGGAAAGTGTGCTCAAGAAACTAGGCAAGAACAACACCTCATCTGAAGAGGAACAGCAGGGAGAGGAAAAGGCCATCACAGGATCCCACCTGCATTCCTCCAGAAGCAAGAGAAGTGTTGGAGCCAACCACTGCAGGAGAACTTCCCTCCATGTGAACTTTGAAGAGATTGGCTGGGATTCCTGGATCATTGCACCAAAAGATTATGAGGCTTTCGAGTGTAAAGGAGGCTGCTTCTTCCCTCTGACAGATAATGTCACCCCAACTAAACATGCCATTGTCCAAACCCTGGTGCATCTCCAAAATCCAAAAAAGGCCTCCAAGGCCTGTTGTGTTCCAACCAAACTGGATTCAATCTCCATTCTTTATAAAGATGATGCTGGTGTGCCCACTTTGATATATAACTATGAAGGGATGAAAGTGGCAGAATGTGGCTGCAGGTAGTATACAAGGCAGAATCTCTAAAAATAGGAACATCCCCTTTTTCTGTCCTATGTAAATCTGTACAGTAGTGATGCAAATGAAGACCATTACAAACAAGGTTTGGAGCAGGGTATGGGGCTGGTTGTTGTTGCTGCTTGTATTAAGGGAAAATTGGCATTTAAAGAATGGCAATCTTTGTAAATAGCCTTCATTATATATCATGGCAAAGTGAATACTGGATTAAAGTGTTGTGAGATTGAATGAACTATGCATTATCTGGTGACAGTGATACAATGTCAGTGCCTTATTTCAAACTTTCTGTTTAATCAACTGTATTTAGGTCACAAACTAGAGGATTTTCAGTGGGGGTTTAGAATGTCCTGCAAATGTTTAACAGCTCTTGAAATCTAATTCCCTCAGTCATCTCTGACATTTTCAACTTTGGTAAAACTCAGTAAATGGAATGTTGTCTGCATGATAAAGTCAGGAATCTAAATCCAGGAAGCCTTTTCTCATATCAGTAATCTCAGAGGCTTTTACAGGCAAATTATTTGTTCCTGTAAGTGAAGATTTGCAGTATTCAAAACAGAAGAGACTCTCACTTATTTCATTCCCAAGTTTCCTTCTGTGGGTAGCAGGTGCCTTAGTCTCAGCTTTCTTATCCTCAATGTCCCTATTTTTACCCCTTTATGGCACACACTTGAATGATAAGAAGTGCAGCCTTCCGCTTCCAAGACACTGTTTCCTAGGAGGAGCAGCAGCCCTTATCGCCGCACAAAGATAAGGAGCCACTTTGACCTACTGCATATTCTTAGTATTTCTTTGCAAGAACATGCAGTCAAATGATGTCCAGCCTTAGAAGCTGTATCCTAAGAGCAGTGGGGGTTGGCAGAGCTCAGCATTTTGAAAAGCTCAGCTTAGGCTGCTTATTTAGAGGCCTAAATTTGTTGTTCAGAGTCTGGCATGAGGTTCTGATTTTGTAAAAATTTCTTCTTAGGAGAAACTCTATTGTACATACAAAATTCTTTCACCCCTTAGAAGTCTGGGAAAAATGGAAAACTTCTATCTATCTATGTCCTATTACATTGCTGTAGGAGAAATATACTATCATACCATCATTCTTCTGACTTCAGTTTTATTTTCACTAAACAAGGACACCATCTTTCCTGCAATTAAAGTAAACTTCCTTTGATGCTAATGGAGGTTGTGCCTATAAAAGGACAAACTGTCTTAAACTGGTTGCAGGCGACAGGGGTAAGTGCTGTACAACATCAACATAGTGCACCTCACTTCTACTCCTTAACCACCTTACACACATCTACCTGAGAACCCTTTTGAATCAAATCTTAACAGACTTTGCATCCACTCAAAAAGGTGAAGAATATTGATGAGGCAAAAATCTAAACAGTACCCTAATGTATGGAAGCAACCGGATTTAAATCGATACATGTGTTTTGAATTAGGACAGCCTGTGGGCAAGACGAATTCATTTGGCATGAACAGGTCAGCTTGAAATCCAATACACAGTTTATTTACTATTGTTAACCTAATACAGAGCAAATAGCAGGTGAGTGTGAGCAGGGCAGTTGTAATTCCATCAAGAACTGCTGGTTAGATCACAAACCATGAGCACAAAGCACGATTCACTAGAATTCTTGAACTGATTTATAGTCTTTTTCTTTAGAACTGGTCTGCAATTGGATCAGATCTGAGACCTGGGTCCATGCAAACTCCATACATCCCTAGCTGCATGCCATTAACCTCTTAAACTTCCCACAGCAGTAATCATTTTGCCACTGGCTTCAGTCATCTTACAGTCATCGTTATGTCTTCCTCCTGCCACAGCCCCCTGTATTGTCTCCCTATTTTGTTCCTCTCTCCTAAGCTCCTGACATTTTGCAAAATTTCTCTTAAGTGACAGAAACAACCAAACACGCACTTGGTTTTATCACATTAGAAGACTTATTCACCCTCGTGTCAATGTAATTGTAGCTAAGTGCCCTCCAGTCATCTAAACACAAGGTCCTAGTTATATTTTAACTTCACTGAATACAGGACTTTGTCCATAATTAAATGAAAAAAAATGGGGAAGGGGAAAAACAGAGAGAAATTCTCAAGAATCGAGGGAGGGAGGGCGGGGGGTGGGGGAGTGTTACATTCTGAAGACGAACATCGATCTTTATTTCCCTTCTTTGCATGGGAAAAAAAATACCCCAAACCATTTTTGGCTCAAAACCTCAGCTCCTAGCTATGCTCACAGAATTCCAGAGAAGACCTACAGATCCCATCACAAAACTGGACTAGAAGTTGCTTTTATATTCAGTGAAAAAAATCAATTAATAAAGCTATGCTTCCAGCCAGCTTTAACAATCATACACCCACTGGCTTAACATTTTGGTTGGCATGGTAGGAAAATGAAACATGAATCTTTCCATAGGGTAATGAACAGGGTCAAGATGAAATGAGAGCCCAGTAGTGACTACAGCTGCTGCTACCTTCAGCATGGCTGAAGTGCGTGTCAAATTGATGTTTGGCTTTACATTTAGCAGCTTGATTTATGTAGTTTTAGACATTTAATTTTAAATAATTGTTTGAGATCGCTCAGGTTTCAAATGCTTTGGGATGCAAGAAGTCAGCCAGGTGGTCATGATGGCTCTAGAGAGTCCAGAGGCTGTGAAGAGCAGGTAGGCATCTTGCCCCTGCTTCAAGCTGGGCCCCACTGGACACTGAGAAAGCCCTCCCTCATGACTGGATTGTGAATGTTGACCAGCAGCTTGCTGTTACTGAGGAGCAGATTGGGGCTTGTGCAGTGTTCAGCAGATGCGCAGTTAGAATGAAAACCTATTCATTTACCATAAACACAAGGCCAGTGTCACAGCTGCACAGCTCAAGGGCCATACAACAGCATGGGGGGCAGCAGTGCCAGGAGGAGCCATCAGGGGCCTCAGCAGAACCCTCTGCGGGATCAGATCGGTTGGGGGCAGAACCATCTGCAGAAATGGGATCGGTTTGGGGGCAGAACCATCTGTGGGAATCAGATCAGTTTTGGGGGCAGAACCATCTGAAGGAATGGGATCGGTTTGGGGGCAGAATCATCTGCAGGAATGGGATCAGTTTGTGGGCAGCTGTCATTGATGGCCACCAAACAAAGCCTGCTGTGGGTGACTGGACCTCTCGCTGCTTCAAATATAACCCCAGGATAGGAGGGCTTGATACAGTATTTAATATTCAGTATTTATGACTGGCTAACTCTGCTTGGTGTACTGAACATGTAAATATCTCCAAAATATAGGATGCAGAGAATACAGAAAATATAATGCAAACACATAATATACCAATTCTTCAGGGACTGCACATTCAAAAATATGTTTCTGAACTAGGTCAGGTTGCATATTTGAAATGCGTTTTCTTGATGACCTCCTGAATCTTCTACTTATCTATAATATAGTAGTTCATCTGTTCAGTGGAGCTATTCAATGTGAGTTTATCACAGCTGTACTTCATAAACTGTGATGACTCTCCACCTGCTCCTGGCTGAAATTAGAGAGATTTCAAAATGGGAATACACTTTTTCTAACCTCACTCAATCCTACATTAAAAATATAAATCATCTTCTCATTCTCTATTTTTTTTCTTTTTCTTGATCACTGTAAAAAGGGAAGGGAAGGGAATATTTACAAAAAATCAAAATCTAACACATTTTGGATTTTTCTTATTATGAATGTAATCATTAAGCAACTCAGAATGCTATTTTCATAAAATGGAAATATTTTAATATTTAAATAATGTAAAAGAAAACTTTCAATTTCAGTTTTAATCTGTACAGGCTTGTATGGCATAAAAACTGAAAAACCTTGGGACAAAAATCTAACATTACTTCTCTTGGCATGGGAATTAGAAAGGAATCTAAGGGTGTTATTATTAATTCTTTTTATTTCTCAGGGGCCTAGAAAGCCTACTCAGGAACAAGCTTTCCTTTGTACCAAACAGTACAAGAACAGAACAGAATAGACAGTCTTAGACCATACCTGTGCAATCCAGTCATGCCCGTCACAGACAGCTATGAAGTAGTACTGACCCAGACTTGTACATCTATAAAAGGCAGTGAAGGTCTGTCTAGAAATACTTATTGAAGTCCTGGAAGCATTAAATATTTCATTAGCATAGTCCTGCGCTTGAGCTAATAAATTCTGCCTCTCAGTATTTGGAAACCAGCTGTCCCCTTTAAATTAATTCTTATTCATACATATAATTTAAAAAATGGCTGTATTAAGGGCTTTACTAAAACCAAAAGTAGTTTATTCCAGCTTTCACCTTTATCCTGTTGGCATCTCTGCCAGTGAAGAAGGTGTTCTTGCTGCCACCTTCAGATGAGCCTCCTGCTACTGCGGCTTGTCAGTGACCAAATATCTACATGAGTCTGATGAGGCAATGGTGGGATCAGCTGCACACGAGAAATGGGGAATATTGGAGCAGAATATAGAATGCAAACACTATACAGCAAAACGTTTAATCTTGTGCCTATGGAAGATTTTTAGCATGTGATCTGAGTAATGCAGACTCTGCAAGCAGACTAGTCTGGGACAGATAAAAAATACCTCTTTTCAGAGTATGTGGGAAATTCATACCCACAGGAAGTCAGAAAATGAAATACTTGTGGACAGATTTTAAAGGATCGTAAAGTTTTATGAGTTATAAAAGCTAAAACTAGGCCTTAGCTATTTAGTTCTGCTCAAAACTAAAATCAAAATAAGGCTTTGGCTTGAGTTATATTATAAATTAGAATAGATGGTAGAGTTACATTTTGGATCTGGTTATTCAGAGTTTAATGAACAGACTTGCATTAAACACATATTTGATAAAAATTTAAGCTATATGTGCCTCAAAATGAGTAAGCAAATAGTCATTCTCCAAATCTTAAGGAATCCACACCACACAGAAAGGATTCTTACCTTCTAACACCATCTGTAAAGAATTACCAAGGTAACAGTGAAAGTTACATGTCACATTGAATTCAGAAATACATACTGAATATTCATATTGAATTTCAATAGAAATAGATTACTGAAAAGATCCAGTGGCGAAAAATAGTTTTTTCCACTGTCCTAGCATTTTAAATTGTACATGTTGGAAAAAATCCTTAATTTTACATTTACATTATGAAGCTGTTTCTTGGGCTTTTTTTTGTTATGTGGCAGCAATAAAGTACATGAGAATTAATGTGCATAACTTGAGAGATAAATTGAACTGTGGGGTTTTGCCTTATCTAATCACAATACTGTATATATTTCTCAGTATCTTTGCTTCATAATAAGCTCAGCTACCATTTCCAGCACTTCTGATATGAAAATCTTTATAGACTGTGATAAAAGGCAAAATAAATGTCAGGAAAATAGAGAAAAGTTTTTTTTTTTTTTTGTAATCTTACTATTATATAGCAATCACAGGCAGGAAACTGCCATTTTGTGATTTTTAACCTCTATATAAGGCCTCACTGGAGAAGAATATTATTCATAAGGGGAAATACTTCCTTAAATGCTTTGGAAAAAATTGCCATGTAAAGAGTTTAGCAGTGATAGATAGACCTCATTTAGGTATGGAAGGCGCAGCTGATATCTGCCGCACTGATGAAAAATACTCAATTGCTGTTCTGTTCTTGTCTCCTTTCTGACTATTGTCTTCATGACAATTCATCTATGTCTGTTACATTCTGACTAAGATGAGGTGACTGTTAGCACCTTGTATATAACATCTGTAACACCCTTTGCACAGCAAGTTGAAAGCTGTGAGTGGCAGGCTTCATTCAGGACACTCACACATACACCAACAGAGTGCATCCAGACAGGCTCAGACCATCTTTAGACTCTTCCCTCCACATGCATTCATGAGTAGCAACATTTTGACAGGAGTACAAAAACATACTCTTCCCAGATTTCAGAGTCTATTCTTGTGGCTACCTCCAGCAAACAGAGTGGCTGGGGGGGCAATTCATTTCAGACTTGAGCCCAGGAATCTGTTCCTGTATATCTTTGGCATGTCATACTGGAGCTCAGATGGGTACAGCCTGCAGCCTGCATATTCTGATCCTCTTTCAAACTCTTAATACAATAGGGTCTCAAATACATTGTGAGCAGAAGAAAACAACCCCCCACATTCTATTTTGGTATGTTGAGCCTGAAGTCTATTGGCTGGGAGCTGTCATCAGACATGACCATATGTTACCCAACGGTATTACAAGTAAATCCTAATTGAGTGCAAATTGTGAAGATTAAAGTCATCTCAGATTTAGCTGTATTATGTTGAGGCAAATGTGTTTCAAAGTCCTGTTTAAAATGCTGGCAATTCTCAGCACAGAAATTAAAAGGCTGTCATTACCTTGGATTTTATGAGCTGTGCTAAATGTCTGGAGTTCCTTGTTTGGAACCCTTAGTCATAGAATGTATGAACAGTCCTTTGCAGCTCAGACTAAAAAACACCAAAGACAATGTATTGTCAACAATTGTTGAAAGAATATTAAATATTGATACAACTTAGTCAGTGAAGAATCTCCTGGTATAAGCTCTTCATAAATAATGGTAAAAGGCAGGATCATTGCTGTTCTAACTGTGGTAAAAATCAGTATTGCATTTAAGCTACCCACTTTCAGCATAAGCCAGGACCAGTTTGCAACAGGCAATACACTACCTTCTGGAAACAATTTACTGCTAGAAAGATCTTCCTTGATGATTGAAGTTCATTACTGTTTCATAAGAGGCCTGTGAAGTAGTAAGGAGCTGAACTTCATCTATTGGTGCACTTTGGATGATGCACTACATTTTAATGAGATTAAAGGTTTAATGCAGATAAGAGATCTGTTCAGCGCACCTGGATTCAACACAGGGATTTCAGTGTGATTCAGAGTCATTGGGGAGCTATGTTCATCTTGATCGATAAGAGCTTCTGACTTCTTTTCTATTCCATACAAAGACAAAATGATCAGGACACATGTCTTGCTGTTTTCAGCACTGATCATATGCAGCATACCTGCTGAGGAAATCTTTCAGCCAACACTAGTGCTGGACATGGCTAAAGTCCTTCTGGACAATTACTGCTATCCTGAAAACCTAGTGGGAATGCAAGAAGCTATTGAACAAGCAATCAAGAGCGGAGAGATCCTGGACATCTCAGATCCAAAACTGCTGGCCAATGTCCTGACAGCTGGAGTGCAGGGTGCTCTGAATGACCCAAGACTGGTGATTACCTATGAGCCATTACCACATGCAGTTCCCAAACAAGAAGCTGAGGGTTCCCCTACCCGTGAGCAACTCCTGAGTCTTATTGAGCATGTGATCATGTATGACAAGCTGGAAGGCAATGTTGGCTACCTGAGGATTGATTATATCATAGGAGAGGATGTTGTGCAGAAAGTTGGAGCTTTTCTGGTGGACAAGGTCTGGAAGACACTGATAGACACATCTGCCCTGGTGATAGATCTTCGTCACAGCACTGGGGGACAGATTTCTGGCCTCCCCTTCATCATCTCATACTTACATGAACAAGACAAGAGACTGCATGTTGAGACTGTATACAATCGTCCCTCCAACACCACCACAGAGATATGGACACTGCCAAAGGTGTTGGGAGAGAGGTACAGCAAAGACAAGGATGTCATTGTTCTGATCAGCCATCACACCACAGGAGTGGCTGAAGATGTGGCTTACATCCTCAAGCACATGAACAGAGCTATCACTGTTGGAGAGAAGACAGCCGGGGGCTCACTGGACATCCAGAAGCTGCGTATTGGTCCTTCCAATTTCTATATGATGGTTCCTGTGTCACGATCTGTGAGCCCCTTGAGTGGGGGTGGACAGAGCTGGGAAGTGAGTGGCGTGATGCCGTGTGTGGCTACTGAGGCAGAGCAAGCCTTGCAGAAATCCTTGGATATCCTGGCAGTGCGCAGAGCAGTGCCTGGCACCATTAGCCACCTCAAAAACATATTAAAGGACTATTACAGCTTAGTGGAGAGAGTGCCTGCACTACTGCAGCGCCTGGCCGCCTCTGACTTCTCTTCTGTGCAGTCATCTGAGGACTTGGCCACCAAACTCAACACTGAGTTGCAGACCTTATCTGATGACCCCCGCCTGATGGTCCGAGTCATGATGCCAGGTGAAGGGGCTGATCCCCCAGCTGAGAAGCCAGTTGGAATGGCAGCTGACTTACCTGACAATGAGCAGCTGCTGCATGCCTTGGTGGATACCGTCTTCAAGGTGTCAGTGTTGCCAGGCAATATTGGCTACATGCGCTTTGATGAATTTGCAGATGCCTCTGTGCTTGCAAAGCTGGGGCCTTACATTGTACATAAAGTGTGGGAACCCCTTCAAAATACAGAGAACTTGATCATGGACCTACGTTACAACCTTGGAGGCCCTTCCTCCTCTGCTGTGCCTGTGCTACTCTCCTACTTTCAAGACCCTGCTGCTGGTCCTGTCCATCTCTTCACAACTTATGACAGACGCACCAACCACACCCAGGAGCACAACAGCCAGGCACAATTGCTGGGCCAGTCCTATGGAGCTAAGCGTGGCATCTACCTGCTCACCAGCCACCACACTGCTACAGCTGCTGAGGAGTTTGCTTACCTCATGCAGTCCCTGGGCCGTGCCACACTGGTCGGGGAGATCACGGCAGGAAGCCTCTCACACACCCGGACCTTCCCTCTGCTACAGCCCGGCCCGGGAATAACCCGTGGCCTGACTATCACAGTTCCTGTTATCACCTTCATTGACAACCACGGGGAAAGCTGGATGGGTGGAGGAGTTGTTCCTGATGCCATAGTGTTGGCTGACGATGCACTGGAGAAGGCTGAAGAAGTGCTGGCCTTCCACAAGAACATGGGAGTACTTCTGGAGGGTACCGGGCAGCTCCTGGAGGCTCACTATGCCATCCCAGAGGTGGCTGCTAAGGCCAGCACTATGCTCAGCACCAAACGGGCCCAAGGAGGTTATAGATCAGCTATAGACCCCGAGACTTTGGCTTCTCAGCTCACCAGTGACTTGCAGGAGGCCTCTGGAGACCATCGGCTTCACGTCTTCCACAGCCATGTGGAACCAACACCAGAAGAGCAGCTTCCCAATGTGATTCCCAGCCCTGAAGAGCTGAGCTACATCATTGAGGCACTCTTTAAAATTGAAGTATTGCCAGGGAACCTGGGTTACCTTCGCTTTGATATGATGGCTGAGGCAGAAACAGTGAAGGCCATTGGGCCACAGCTGTTGCAGATGGTATGGAACAAGCTGGTGGACACGGATGCCATGATCATTGACATGAGGTACAACACAGGTGGCTACTCCACTGCCATCCCAATACTTTGTTCCTACTTCTTTGACCCTGAGCCTCGGAAACACCTCTACACTGTCTTCGATCGTAGTACCTCCCGCAGCACAGAGGTGTGGACTCTCCCCCAGCTCGCTGGCAAGAGATACGGCTCCCTCAAGGACATCTACATCCTAACAAGCCACATGAGTGGCTCAGCAGCTGAAGCTTTCACTCGCTCCATGAAGGATCTACACCGGGCCACGGTTGTTGGTGAGCCCACAGTCGGTGGATCCCTCTCGGTGGGCATTTATCGTGTTGGGAACAGTTCCCTGTATGCCTCCATCCCCAGCCAAGTGGTGCTCAGCCCAGTCACTGGAAAAGTATGGAGTGTGTCTGGGGTGGAGCCACACATCACCATCCCGGCCAGCGAAGCCATGGCTGTAGCTCAGCACATTGCCAACCTGCGTGCCCAGGTGCCACAGATACTGCAAACTGTAGGCAAGCTTGTGGCAGATAATTATGCCTTTGTGGACATTGGGACTGTTGTAGCATCCAACCTCACAAAGAACATCAACAAAGACGATAAAAGGATCAATACAGAGGAAGAACTTGCTGGGAAGGTGACCGCCATCCTACAAGCTCTTTCTGATGATGAACACCTGAAATTACTCTACATCCCTGAACATGCCAAGGACAGCATCCCAGGGCTCATGCCAAAACAGGTACAGCTCTCTCATACTCAGCTATAGAGATGGCAGCTGGAATGGGAGCATTAAGTCAGATACCTTATCTTTTTTCTAGCCCAAACCATCCAGATTTACCTGTACCCAGAGGAGAAGCCAATGCCTGGGTAGGTTTTGTGAGCTGAGCTGTCTCTGACACTTAGGGGAGCAGCTTGTGGAATTAGATGGTAGTTCTGGATGCATAGATTTTGGAAACAACCTTCAGACTGTAAATCTCAGTTGCCATATGCCACAAGCAAAGATGTAGGGTTTCAGAGTTAGAGGTAAGATATCTCACTGTTTCTGTGATCCCTCCTCTTTCAATGATGCAGCTTTTCCAGCTGTAATTAATTCAGAAACCCTCTGGTTTCAAACCCAGGTTGTAGTTTGAGGGAAGTTTAGTTGGACTAGAGTAAATGCATACAACTCACTAAACATGCAGCCATGTGCTCTTTGATGGACCTCTCTATATAAAATTGTAGCAGCTGACATCTATTACACCAGAATAATCAGCAACTCCTTTGATAGTGGCAGTGGAAAGTTGTTCTAATTGTATCTCATGCTCAGCATCAGACAGTTTCCCAGTGACCTAGAAATATTTTGGAAGTATCTGGGTGGAAGTTAGGTGACCCCAGGGAGAAATTGATTTTTAATAATCTACTTTTGCCCTTGCTGTGTGGTTTGCATAACAGTCTGTGCTTTGTTCTGAGCCCGAGTGTTTATACACTGGTCTGCCTTGGCAATCTTTCTTGTTCATTGTTGTGCTGGAGGGAGCTCCCAGGAGCACTTGTTAAAATTCCATCTTCAAATTAAATAGAGGGTTAGGATAACCTGATCCCTTTCTTGGATGGAGTTAGCTGCTTTCTGGCTACTGCACTAGCATGGCTATCAGAGACCTATTCTCTCCAGGGACTCATAAAATTACTTTTGAAGAGAATGCATTTGCCTTTGCAATGAACCAGAGTAGACCAAGTGTCAGGTAACTATTAAATGTTTCCTGGGGGAGGAAATCCGTGGACTTCCACACTCTGAAATTTTTGGCATGCATGATTTAAAGTGGCCATGACCTTTGTGGTATTATCACAAATACTAAGGTAAAGGACAAAGTCTAAGCATTGCCAGGGATGCATTGTTTTTTTCAAGTTTGTTAACCAAGAGATGCTGGCCCCATTCTTGCCTCTAAGATTAAATGGAAATAATTAATTAAAGGAGTTTTATATTCCAGCACTCTCCCTCCTAACTTGGTTGTGTGAAGAAAACTTCACTCTAAAGATATTTCAATGAGCAGAGTTCCATGCTCAGTTATTATCAACATACCAGTAGCAACACATCATAATTTCTCCCCATTCTACAGAATGGAAAAATCTTGTAAATTAGTCACTGTGTTCATTGAAGGTTGTTAATGAATAGTCTTGGTGGTTTTTACTTGTTCAGATCTTACTTTATTCAGACCTTAAACGTCAAGAACATGGCATAGAGGACAAGTATCTTATTTGTCACATGACATAAAATTCTGATCCTGATAGAGCTAGTGAAGAAATGTCATTATGTTATTCAGTGCCTCTGTTTTACCATAGTTCTTTGTCAAGCAAAATGATTGGAAGAGGTGAGGGACACACCCATAAGAAGGAAATCACATCAGTGTGGATGAGAATTAGGACAAATGTGAGATTTCTCCAAAGTGAAATAATGTATAAAGAGCAGAGAATCACATCTCTTATGAGACTAAAATGGTTTCCAGAGGCAGAAGCATTCCCTCATACTGCTGGAGGAAATGGGGAGTCAGACAAGAGAGCATTAAGATGTTAATGAAGACACTGAAGTCATTAAAGGATTTTCCTTGAGATGGAGGTAAAAGAAAATGCACTCATTCCACAGAGCCCTGGGCAGCAAGAGTACCTTCATCTCCTGTTTTGTTTTTGCAGCCATAAGATGGATGCTTTCTGTGGAACATTTCAGTACACCCCAGAGAGCAAATACCTTTAGAGTACAGTGAAGCATATATGATAGCCCTAGCTGCGTTTATAAATTTAAAAAAAAATTAAATTCAGCAGCCCGATACATGGACATAGTGGCTCTCTTGATCTTTATCACATTATTCCTTAAAAACCTAAGAGATAGTTTTTCTCTTGCGCTACCTATCTTCCAAGCCACCCTCTCTCTTGACAGCAGAATTTTACTGTTAATGACCTTGATGGTGAAGCAGATCCAACACAATTAACACAGTGATGATGAATAACTACAGGAAGGCTGGGATGGGACATAGGAGACAGACAAGTGAAATGCATGCAGACCTGTGCATCTGCTGCACTAGAATAGCTGCTGAAGCATAGTACAGAGGAGTGAATATGTCTCCTCTAAGCAGCAGCAAGGTCACTGCTAGTCAGAGCTGTCAGCTGCATAAATGCCACTTTGCAAAGTCAGACCTCCTTGAGACAAATTTTGTCTGTATTTTTTGTGATACAGAAAATAATATTTTGCTTATAAGGCAGAGCTCTGCAAACTTGCTGACCTGCAGTTTAAAAGTCTTTGCTTCTTATTCTTCTGTCTCTCTCTCCCTCTATAGTCAAACCTTCCTCTATATACTGAAACATTTGTGTTTGTGACTGTCTATCTATGGAAGAACTGCTGCCTGATTTTGGCATAAGTGTTATGTCCATTTTAAATGATGAGGAGTCTCCCTGAGTAATTATGTTGGCCCCTTCTTAATGACCAAATACTTTTAGTGCGGTCTTTTCACCTAAGAGAATTTTTGTAATGACAGTTTAGATAAGCAGCTGAAAATGATGATCAGAATATCAGGCAAAAACTAATCCTTTGTAAAGAGAGATTTTTCTTGCATTTCAAGTCCTTCTGTTTCCAGATGATTAATATCTATATATAGGAGAGTATTGTTCTTGCTGAAGGAGGCAGTAGTTAGAGATGCTTCACTAGAAAGAAGTACGGTTTGTTAGTATCTCTTCATTAATGAGTGAAATCAAAATGGTCAGCCTCCAAGTGTCAAGATAAAAAATCAAATTCCTACATCTATTGCTAACAAGTGGAAAAAAATTTGTTGTAGGCCCATCTGATGTTGATTTATATCAACATAAACACAGTAAAGTCAGTGGTACTATGCAAGTTTATGCAAGAGAAAAATGCCTCATGTTTAACTTTCATTGGCTCTTCACCTTTTGCAATGTTTGCTTGCTCGTTTCTGGGGTGGTAGGTGTTCACTGCACAAATCTGGGAGAAAAGTAGCTTGTTTAGGGGGGGTCCTGTAAAAATGTAAATGGGTGCTTCAGATTTCATAACCTGAGCGCAAGTCAATAGGGTCAAGCTGTTGCAGTAAATACTCATCATCATCAAACTGGAATGGATAAGGAAGAATATAATCAGGAAGACATGAACACTTCTGCTACATTTAGCTCTAAGGAAAATTCATCTAGAGTATAATATGAAAGGTTTTGGGCAATGGTTTTCTGGAACGATGTGGCTCAAGTACGGAGACAGCAGAAAAGAGGGACTGGAGTAAAGAGAGTAATGAATAAAAGTAGCCTTCAAAAAGTTTAAAATATTTGAGTTGTTTATTCCAGAGAAAAGAAAACTGAGAGGAGACATGAAAACAGTCTTCAGATACGTAAGAGACTGTTTCAAATATGAAAAGAATAATCTCTTCCCTTGTCCATAGTAAATAGACCAAGAAGCAATGCACTTAAACAGTACAAAGTTACAACTTAGACTGTTTACACCAGATCTTGAAAACATCTCTCTAATAGTAAGGCTGGTGACGTAATAGGGTGGATTGCCTGGAAATTACCCAGTAAAATGTGTGTTGTTAAGAGCAAGTGAGAATGAGCTGTCAGGGCTAGAGCTGGGCCTGCTCAGTCCCTGAGCTGGGGGCCTGATGAACAGTTCCATTCCAGCCTGTAAGTGTGCACAAGGAACACAAGCATTCTGAGAAAAGTGCAACTCTGCCACTCAGCCCTCAAGATCTCATGGTTCTTAAACTAATCTCAGGGTTTGCAATGGTGTTGCAAGGGTGTTTGCTGATAATATTTTAACAGCCAGCAGTTGACAGCACTAGCAACCTTAATGGAAGTCAGAGTTATCTTACAATGGTCAGCACAAAAATAGCTATGGAAAAACAGATTCCATCTTAATAGAAAAAACAAGGGAGATATGAAAAGAGAGAAAAGAGGGAAGAGAGGAAAAGTGGTTTGCCAGTGTCTGGGGTTTGTGTCAGAATCAGGGATCAAACTCCATGCACAAGTCCTAAGGCAGCATTCTAAGGTCCTATTTTGTGTGACATCCTGTGTTTTACTTACACCACTCGCCTGTGAAAGGGGGCTGCAGATAGGACTGCAGACCCTTATACAGTTAATGAAAAAACATTTTTCCTTGGCTTAAAGTGGAGTTAGCTTGGAGGTCCTTTAGTGTAGCCACATTGCTTATAGTGTGCACCTGAGGGTTTATATTGAAGAACAAGTCATTTGTATGTAAACACTGTCTGACTGAGCAGCAGATCTTACTTTCAGCTGCATTCTGTCCCAGCTTGTCCTTGGCCAGCAAACAGAGCCCTGCCTTCCAAAGGAGAGCGTGTGGTTCCTTTCTGAAGCTTGATTTACCTCCTTAGGTACCCACAGCACATGGCCCACGTGCCAGGGTCATGAACCTGCAGTTTTGCAGGGCAGTAACTCTCAAATATCAATCAGTGGCTCCTTATCTCTTTTGCTGAAAGGTTCAGATACTTTCCCTGGCACCCCAAAATTACATTCTGACTGCTTTTCATCTGATTTCCAATCTTAGAACTTTTAGAACAGATACATTTTCATACCTTTTCTTGCAGCCATGAAGAGCTTTCATTTAGATCCTTGCACATTTATTTCACCTCATGAGACCTGGGGTGAGCAATCTTCCCACCTTGAAATTTATAATGAATTTTCAAAAGTTATCAAAACTGAAGTCCTCATGGAACAAAAATGTGATGCATCACAGTAAAAGAAAAAGTTGAGAAAAAAATTATCAGACAATTACTCTTAACATGTTTATGGGTATGCATTTAGCAGTTCTCACTGGAGATAGAGATAAGACATTTGTGTGTTCAGTTAAAATATCATTAGCAAGTGGCTGAGATTAACAGATCAGTTTTATTCGTAGATGTTACTAATGAGTGACATTTTTATTTTCCTCCTGTGGGGGGGCCAGTATCTCTGAACTAGACATAAGTTCTGTCAGAACAATCAATGCATGCTGGATATTTTTTTCAAAACTATGATTAATTAATCAAAGTACAGTGGACAGATCAAGTTTCATTGCTGTCACTGAGAAGTGGATTGGAAATGACAAACCCAGCAGCGCTGGACTGATGTGTTTACAGTCCAGATACAATGGTTATTTTCACAAGGTATAGTGATAAAGAAGAGTACAGAAAAAAGTTTCTCCTTATCATCAGATCATCAGCTACTGGCCAACAGAGCTTTTAAATTAATGACTGAAATTTTGATAATTTTGGCATACATCAGGGACTGAATGATGAAGTGTCATATGGTAGATAATCTTCCCCTAGGTAACCTCAAGCTGTTTCAAACACAGCTGCCTTCACGCACCTTGGGAAAACCTCTTTCTGCTGTGGCAGACCTGCCTTTGGCAGGAGCACAGCTCCAGCCCAGAGCACTATACAGGGGTCAGGAGATCACTCGACTTCTCTGCAGTTGCAGAAAGACCAAGTGCCTGCCCAGTTCTGTGGCATGTTGTAGACTGGGAGAGCACCTCTAGCACATGGCTCAGGCTGACTCCTTGTTCTTCTGAGTGTAAAAGCATGGATTGTCTGGGGATGAGCTATGGCAGAGGGCAACTGATTAAAAGGAAGGTATAACACCATTTTCACAGCAACCCTGAGGACGAAAGACCAAATGGCTGAAGGTCATATAAGTCATATAAGTCATCTCAAGCTGAGGGAGACTATTCCATTTTCAGATACTGCATACAAATAAAAGTTTAGCAACAGGAGCTGGCTGTGTCTCTATGCATACAGGGGTTACTAGGAGAACTTTATTATTTGGCTACACGTTGCTACTAAAAAATGTCTGCTGTTTAATAACATAAGCTAGGCAAAATTAAATAAATCTCAACCTAACACGTGAGGCTCCAGGCACGTGGCCATCACATAAGAGATTTAACATATCTGCTTCATGAGTATCCTAGCACATGCCCCACACATCAGGTTCCTCACTCTCACAGGGACCGGGTCATTAAGAGGGGCTGGGGCACTTGCACCGGCAGCCAGCAGCTGTTTGTGCCATGAGGCCAATCAAGAGATTATGAAAGTCCCAGGGGCTGTGTTTAGAAACAACCCCTAAAGGCAACATGTGGGCTTGGCTGGCAGGCCTGGGGGCTGTGCTGCAGGCTGGGATTGTTCTTGTAGCCTCTTTGCTTCAAGGAAATTCTTGTATTTTTGAAAAATAAACTGAGCTCTGGGATATAGGAGCCTGGTCTGGATTCTGGGTGTGTTATTGATAAACCTTATGCTGCGCAAAGATTCATCAGGCAATGCTAACCTATGCTTAGTGTGCAAATATACTGTAAAATTTATTATGTTTTTCAAACTTGGTCACATTCCTCATACATATCCCACCTGGATTAAACATGACCCACATAATTTTGTGTCAAGCTAGTGCCAGCAAATGATTTGTTTTGTTTTTCCATACTCTTTCAGATCCCTCCACCAGAAGTATTTGAAGATCTGATTAAATTTTCATTCCACACAAATGTATTTGAAAACAACATCGGCTATCTGAGATTTGATATGTTTGGAGACCGTGAACTTCTAACCCAGGTGTCTGACCTAATGATAGAGCATGTTTGGAAGAAGATTGTTCACACAGATGCATTAATCATAGACATGAGGTAAACCTTTGAATGGCAAATAACCAAAGCTCTTTCAAAGCAGCATTTTATTTGTAACAGTGAATTAGCTTTACATGGCTTGCTGTCCTGTTTACAGGCTAACATTGCTAGGATTGAATGAGAAAAGGAAAACAGCCAAGGAAAATAATAACAGTCTGGAAGTATATCTCAAGATAAATTGTATTATCACTTGAGATGTTTAGAACTAAATAGGCAAATTTAGGGAGTAGTTTGCAGAATGCAAATCTGGACCTTGCATGTGTTTTATTTCTCCAATCTAACTCTCCATGTGCCACATATATATATAAATAAATCTTTTACTTCATGTAGTGGCCAAGTGATTCAACAGTCAAAAAGACAGACCCCGTTTAAGGCTGTGGCCTTTAATTTAATTTAATTTAATTTGCCATATCTGCAGTGCTAAATAATTCTGGGCAATCAGGTCTGTCCAGAATGGGCCCTGTGCACAGAGGAACTCAGAGGTCCTGTAGCCCTCCTGGGCCCTGCTGCACCAAGCTGCAGCATCGTACACCTGCTCGGCTTAGAGCTCTGCTGGACACTCCAGTGTGTCAACAGTGCTCCAAATCTTATGAGCCATAAGATGCCATCCGTTTGTCACCAGCTATCAAAGCAGATTAATATAAAAATGTACATTTCCTACACAATATTTAGGGAAGTAATTCCCTTGTTGTGGTCCAGAGCTAATGTGTGTGAGCCCAAAACATTACAAATATAAACCAAAGGGGGACTTTGTAAGAACTTGGTTTTAATGTTAGAACCACTTGTATCTATTGTTATCATAATAGGGCTCTTAATATTTGGTAATCTTCTTAATATTCTTGTGGGATTTTCAGCATAGGGCAGAAAAGTTGAGCACAGTGACAAGAGCAGAGATCTCACTGTGTGAGCACAGAAGAGGCAAGGCAGCTACCAACATAACATACCCATGACTGAATTTGAATTCAGCAAAAGCTCCACCATCTTCCACTAGAATTGAGATAGCATTGGGACTTTCCTCTTTCTCACCCCAGTTTTCTCCCAAACTAAAAATTTCAGGGCTGAGGGCACTGAAACAGCAAAGATGAAATCACATCTCAGGTACCAAATGGTATCATTATAGCTCTTTTCATATGTTGTTTGGTTTTGATTTATTCTTTTTCTATTAAGAGTATTTTCAGTCCTTTGAGTGCACATAAAAGACTCAGTCTCTGAAGTTACACAAAAGAGAACCCCAAACAAACCTTCCGAAATTCTCTGTTAGCCAATCTTATCATTTTAAGATGATTTAAATTGTGCATGGGATTAACTATAATGAGTAATGTTTCTCATTTTACAAGTTTTCCTCCCTGAAACAGCTGGGTCACTCATGAACTTCATATTTGGATAATTTCAATTTTGCATGGGATTAACCATGATTCATAATGTCTCTCACCTTAACAGTCCCCCTTCACAGAACAGCTGTGCCACTCATGAATTCATCTTTTTAACCCTCACAGCATTGATAGGAGACACTGATAAACTAAAAGGCCTCCCTAAGGTCACATAAGACATCTGTAAGAAGGAGTGCTAGCATCCAAGAGTTAAGATAAAACTCAGGCACCTCTTCAGTCATTATCACTGACTAAAGTTGCTGCACTTTCACTGTCTGCAAGAGTGCCCCGGGAAGAGCATTCCAGCATTGTCCTGCCTGCCACCACCTGCAGCACTGGTGGCACCTGTGTGAGCTGGGCTGGGCTGGGCTGGGCTGGCTCAGGGACACACTGGAGATGGTTCTTTAACTTCTAGCCAGTCACACTGTCCGTCATACAGCTCCCAAATGCTGAAGAAAAATGACTACACTTTTTCAGAACAGAGGCCTCCTGGATTGTCAGGTCCTTTTCTGGAGGGGAAAAGACTGAGCTATAGATTGAGCTGAATAAACTCATTTTCCAGCATGGAATGCCTGTGCTGGGTACTCCTAAAATCACCTACAGGAAAGTACTGAATCCACACTATCAGTAAGTAAAGTACAAACATTTCTAGAGCTGTATCTGCTCTAGTATTAGTGAAAAGTGACAGGCAAAAATATTTTGGTAGTTAATTGTGTGTATTCATAGCAGGGGTTCTCCAATGACAGGCTCTTCAGTAAAATTAATCTTCAGAGACTGCTATGGAATTGAACTGCAACCAAAGTTTTCAATTATGAGTGTGCTAAATGAAGCAACTAACACAATCTTTAGGCACAAAAAAATTACCTCAATAAAACCACTAAGTTTTCTCATTTTGTGTAGCAAAAAAATAAGAACATGACAGTTCTACAAACATATGTTTCTTTAATTGGAATCTACTTTTATCTGCTAGGGTTTAGGTATTCACTCCTTGCTGCCTGTGTGAGGAACAGAATGGGTTACTCAGAGGAGAATAACAAGAATCTGATGTTTATCTGCAGATCCAGAGTCTTTGCTTATCTTCTGATTTTTTCTAGGTAACATCAAGAAAAAAATAGACTTTTAAGTTGTGTGTTTGCTTTGGAAGTTAGTTGTGGGCAATAACAGTCTGACACTCTTAGACAGGATTTTTCTTATCTGATAGACATGCAAATGCTGATAGGGGAGAATGACTATAAATATATCAAAATGTAGCCATAAGCCTTTTTGGGACTGATATTAAGGAACAATACTTGGAAGGGAGACTTTCTGCCTGACACAAATTTTCACTTGCTTCCCTAATATTTTTAATTTTTGAAAAGGTACAATATTGGAGGCTCCACTACACCCATAGCAATCCTATGCTCATATTTCTTTGATGAAGGACACCCCGTTCTCTTGGACAAAGTTTATGACAGACCTAGTGACTCAGTAAAGGAGATATGGACCCAGCCTCAGCTCAAAGGTAAATGACAATTTCTTTTTAGTGTAGCTTTTCATTTCAGATGTCTCACCTTGTCATTTTAAAGTGAGCCATTAAATCCTGTAACTGAGCTGGTGGAAGCACCTGCCATGATCAGCTCAAGCTGTGTAGAGAATGTAGAAACAAAAAATGTGCATTTCAGCCATGTCAATCAATGCCATCTACAAAGAAACAATTTATCACTCCTTGAAATGGGGTATGCTAGGCACAGAGGTCTGTAAATTGGTCCCCAGAAGTTTAGCCAAATACTGTGTACAGCAGCTGTAACTTGTTGCTTTTAAAAGTTGCCAAAATTAAAAATTAATCCAGTGTTGTGTGGACCTCCAGCAAGGTCTGTTCCAACACTCCCATGCAGTTTTATAAATTGTTCCCTACTACCTACCTGTGTCATCCTCTACATCAGTAGATGAAAACACCATAATACCCCAGTTTGTCCAGACAAGAGAAAGAAAAACACTAAATTTTGTACATCTGGGTGAGTCTGAAGCATTTGGCAATGAGTCACACACACCCCACACATACCCTGCCCCAGTTTGTGGAAGTTGAAAGGATGCTGCAATATGCAGAAACAGAGCTCTTCGGTGCTCATAGACTGAAGTTAGAGTGCTAAGAAGCCTTAAACATGGGGTTTAATTATTTTCCCCTCTTAAGCTTAGACAGCAGCAAAAAAGTTAATGGTGTGTGCAGTTGTTGGCCTGGATCATGCTGAAATGGTTAAATTTTGTCCCAGTCTGCAGAGTCCATCTATTTTCCCAGGCGGTCAGAGGTGGGTTGTGCTTAGGGATATGATTTCTGTGGACACACTCCAGTTCCCATCAAAGAGAACAGGCAGACTCATATTAACTTCAAAGGACCTGGATCTGGTCCTGTATTATATAGATCTACTGTGAAAAGATTATTTTAATGGTTATTATGTTTATAGTGAAATGAGAAGACAAAAGATGGTGTGAAAATTAATTACCATGCTATTGGGCCCCTCTCTTAAAATTTAGCATGAGAATTATATGTCATACTCTTACTCATAAATTGACATTTTTAGACCAGTTTACTTTTCAAGCTATCAAGTCCTAGTTATTACCCACTGGTCACTTTTTCAAAGAAACTAAACTATCAAAAAGTAACTAGCATATTCAGATATATTGAAAGTAAGGTTCAAAGCTCTTCCTATTTCTGCCAGCTGTTTTATGTAAGAAAATTAGATATTTGGCTCAGATCCTAATAATAAAGGGGTATTTGTTGAAGGGTTTGGGACAAAGGTCATGTATAGCATCCATTTACAAACTATAAGAAAGCTATGGGAAATCACTATAATTGTAATTTCATAAAATAATGCCTGCACAGTTGCAGGCCAGGCTCTGTGACAGTCATGTTCCTAGAGCAGGGATGAGGGTGAAACTGAAGATGCTTCTGGATGAGTTTTGACTACTCCTGCTGCAATGGTGAAAAATGTAATTTTTCTCACCTGTCTGTTCTGCTACTCTGATGAGATCTGGAGCTCCTGTAAAAGTCAAAGCCACAGAAGAGATAACAGTAGTAATCATGAGCTGGCTTCTCTCCTCATGGAGCTCATAGCCAGAAGCTGATGGCACAAGAGCACCACACAGGGTGACAGCCTTTTTTTACAGCATATAGTCTGGGCTAGTGTTGAAAGTACTTTAATACTATCATAGGCACAAAGTAAATTTCCAGACTTCTTGGGTTGTTAATAGCAGGCAGGGAGAAAAACCTCTATCTTGGCTTCTCTTTGCTCTACTATACAAATAAATCTCTGAAAATGGATCCATTTCTGATGGGTTTTTTCCTACCTTACAGGGGAGAGGTATGGCTCTCAGAAGGGGCTGGTAATCCTTACCAGTGCTGTGACAGCTGGGGCTGCTGAAGAGTTTGTACACATAATGAAGAGACTGAGCAGAGCTCTCATCATTGGGGAGCAGACCAGTGGTGGCTGCCATTCCCCACAGACCTATCAGGTAGATGAAACCAACTTCTACATTGTCATCCCCACCTCCAGATCAGTCATCTCTGCAGACAGCCCCTCTTGGGAAGGGAAAGGAATTCCTCCTCATATAGAAACACCAGCTGAAACAGCACTCATCAAAGCAAAAGAGATGCTCAAGGCTCACCTATACAGCTCTAGATAGCCCAGTGGAGGAACATATCCCTAGTTCTTATGAAAAGAAAGCTAGCTACCCAAATGTAAACCCTAGAAGAAGTGGGAGCTTCGTTTCAGTCTCTATGGTCAGTGATTGTGTACATAGCTCAAAGTGACTCCTGTACATAGCTCAAAGTGACTCCTTTCCAACATGCTGGCATTTTTCCCCATTCTGTAGAACCCAGCTCTTTCTGTGCGTGGTTGAAATGCTTCAATAATTCACTGGGGTTTCTGGATTCCTCTCCTGTAATCAAACAAAAATGTTCAGTGTGAAGTGTAGCTACCAATCACAGATCTCCTTTTGTCCCATAGAAAATCCCAGGTGTCTGTGTTGAAACCATGTGAACAACTTTAAACACAGAAAAGGCTCTTCTTCTTTGGAAATGGTGTGCATTCCTATTTATACATCTTTTAAAATTAGCAGTAGTTGGAAGAGTCTGTTTTTCAAACTGCAAGAGCCAAATTAAGTCTCTTTTCCATTTAACCATCTAGATGTACCAAACATAACCATTCCCAGTCTGTCAGGGTGTCCAAGACTCCTGGTATTTGAAAGGAGCATGCCTGCTCCTCTCAGTGTCTGTCAGAGGGGAGGATGAGCAGGACAAAGGCAGCACCTTGACTCTTCTACCCTGTGCCCAGATCAACTGACTCAAGGAAAAGAATCATACCTTTTTTACTTAAGGATAAAATTATTTTGTTCTGTCCTGCTACAAAGACAGAAAAAAAGAAAAAGAAAGCTGAAAAATATCCTTTGCAGCCTGCTATCAAGCTACATATGAAGTGATAGTGGATTCCAGGATAACTCAGAGAGATATTGATATGAGCTTAATGCGCAAAATTCCTTGTCTTTCCTACAATTTTTAGTTAAACAAATATCTTTGTAGTTATTTAGAAATATGTGTAACTTTAATCTAGATTTCATATTTTCTCATCTCTACAAAATGTCAGCTGTAAGATAATTAAATTAGGGAAATGGTCCCCCAAAATTCAGTTGGAGTCTACAGTAGTTACACATTGGTGTTCATTTGCTCATTTTTAAGTTCCTGTCTTTTTTTTTTTTATAAATTGTGTCAAACACTTGACTTTCAGTTTTTACAGGAAGAAAATTTTAAGAACTAAATAGATTTTCCATCCTTTTTATTTGTCTTATCAACTGCATTCAGTGTGATTGCTGAACTCTTTTGAGACATTTTCATGTTCTGATTTTTATGAACTAGCTTGTTGTTAAACTTCTCAGTGTTGTGGAAAATATTTTAATTAATTAAATCCCAGACAGAATTTCATGTAAAGTAATATATGTATGAAGAATATTAAATACTCTTAATGTGTAAAAAAAATGAGTAGTCAATGAATGAGTAAACAACACTAATGTACGTCTTCTAATGCCTTTTAAACCTCTTTAATATCTCAATGATCCAGATAAACTGCTTTCTTTTCCGAAAAACAATCAGTTGTGCTGTCATGTACAAACAATGTTAATTGTTAAGCCCAATATTTAGAAACTATCCATTCAAGGACAAAAAGCTATACCATATGGGCACAAATAGCAAATAATTCTTCCCAGAGTAATATGGGGAATACAGATGTATCATAAATATGTCTAGAAATTGGAATCCAGTTGGAAAAACAATGAAGATGCAATTGCTGGTGAGTCCATTTTAAATCAATAATGCTGTTAATTCACTAAAGTGATCGATTTCAGGGGAAAACTATTGTGCAACCTTGAGAAATTTTATTACTTGACAAAATATTATTTGCTATTTCATAGTACTGGCTAATTAATATTGAAACTGCCAGGCTTAACAAAGGCCAGTGTGTTAAAAGCAATATTTCCTGTCTTCACAAACTGCTGTGTCATAGTTATGCTCATCTCAATGAGTTTAGACCTCACAGAACTACAGTCAGTAATTGTGTAGAAAATTACACGGCATTGAAAGGTCTGAAAATAACAAAAGCACAAATGCAAATTAGTTATGCAAAGTCCATGGTTTGTGGTTTAAATGAGAAAGTTAGAAGGTTTTTAGGGAGGGGCAAGCAATTTCAGAAGTGCTCTTCCAGAACACAACAGGAAACATGACGAAATTGCCACCCTTCTCTCATCTGGTTCCAGAGCTGACATGGACATTCCACAGTTTATAGCACCATTTGCCTATCATCCCACCTAGAATAACTTCCCAAATTTTAATCCTAATCATGTTCCCTTTAAAGACAGGCAGAAAGGAGTTATGTTATCAGCCTACCTAGCAGTATCCTCTTTCTCCTTCCAGCATTCATAGAACTCTAACCAAGAAATGACAGCCAGCTTTTATTTCTTTTGTGCTGCCTTAGTCCACTGATTTCCAAACTGTGCCCTTTGGGATCTCATCCAGCTGATATTTCCACCTCAGATGCATCTGCAGAGGGCTTTGACCTCAGACCTTGGCAAACCATATACTGAGGGGGCACCTGGTCAGGTCACAGTGAGAACTGTGGGTTCTTGGGTGCTGGTATGCTAACAGAACTACCCTGTATTTGGTCAAGTTTCTGCTTCTTGTTCTCAGTTGGTTCAGGACTCTGTTCAAATAAGGTCATGCTGCAAGTTCACGTTCATGATTGCACCTTTGCTCCCACACCTCGCTGTGTCTGCCCTGCCCATGGGTCTTTGGTCCCAGTCTCTGTAACCTGTGGTCTTCCACCTTTGTTATTTTCATTATTAAAGTTTTCATTTTCAGGGCTAGACCATCGTTCCCATTCCTTATTTTGCCAGATCCATCCAAGCCGAGCAAGGGGATCAAAGCGAACTCTAAACTGCAATAGTGCCCTGTAGATCCAAGGAAGCGTGCAGACTACCTTGATTGCTGAAAAAATACCTCATAAAAAACAAGCAAATATATATTTCTGAAAAGCACATCTGAATGTCATTTCGATGCAAAAACACATCTTCATCAGAAAAAAATCAGGGTTTAATGATCAGAGAGTGAACAACTATCGTAATCTGGCATTTCCTATCAGTAAACTCATTATCCATTGCAGAAACACAGCCTGTTTGACAGCCCTGTGTTGTGTCCTTTTTCACTGATCCAGAAACACATGTCAAGAGAAACAGTTGTTTGATCAAAATTAACAGTTAGTTGCTAGCAAAGACAGGAAGAGGACCAGTCGGCTCACTGCAAATTGTCTCCTCCTGTTTTAAAAACAAAATTATTTTTCTCCCTTCCCTAGAATTTCTACTTGAATAAAAGACAGAGATCCCTGCTGTAAAATCACAGTATTTCATGGGGACAGAGTGCAGTCCTTCATTTCCTCACAAACCCCCTGTTCTAGTGGTGTGCTTTCCTTCCAGCAGGATTTCATCTGCACCAATTTAAATTTTCAGACTTCTAGACATAAGGGGAAATAAGCTTCCAGCATGACTCAATTATAGGAAGTTTGTTTTTCTTTGTCTCGTTAGGCTTCCTTCTGCCTGTTCAATATTTGGTTCACTCAGTTTTAATATAAGTATTTTCATTTAAAGAAATAAAATCTCCAAAAATTTTGGATAAGCCCCCTGGTTTATGTAACCCAGTTTAGATGAGACACTCAGTTAAATTTGAGACACATAAAAGATTTTCACTGTGCCTGGACAAAGAGCTGGTTTTATACATAGGGAATCAAGTTCTGGTTCTGCTGGCATCTGTATGGTTTTGCACTGATACCAGCACAGATGCAGCAGGCAACAAGGTGTCATATTGTTTGGCTGTGTGGTTTGCTATGTGTCTAAATAAGTCTTCATTCACAAACCCCTTTACCTCAGAATAAGAAAAAATTTGTTAATGCAATCTTTATGCTGATGGCCACCTACAAAAAAACAAGGACAGCATTGCACACACTGCCTGCAGTGTGATTTCCATGTTACAAGAGGAAAATCCTCAATCTTTGCAGACCAGGACCACAGTGCACTGCCCCTGAGCCGGAGGAGGTGAGGAAAGTACCAGAAATCAAGCTTATTAAAAACCTCTCCTCATTTTTGCATTTTGAACCAGCTCTGCCACTTCTCATAACTGCTTCTCCTCATAATTCTCTCTCTGTGCACAGAAGGCATTCCTACATTGCCTGGCATCACAGTATATAAATTGCTGTAGCTGAGATATGCCCACAAGGAAACTGGGTAAGAGTTCTTACCTCTTCTTTTTTCCCAAAGAAAACTCCATGACATAAAGGGAAGCTATTTCTCCCTGTAACCTTGCTGCCTGCTTAAGCCTCATACCATAAGCAAAGTGAAGAAGTTTGATTACTGGTGAGTAATCAAACCTACAGGCCGTAGGTCTAACACACTACCTGAAGAGTTTTGAGACTCAGCATCTGTTTTTCAGTGGTTGATTTTCTACACTTTGTCCAACACAAAATCCGTGAAACCATGTAACCCGGAAGATTTGGTACTGTTTCATTCTAAATTACACACCAGGTGTAGTGCACTGGAAAAACAGGCATTTAGAGCAGGGTAATGTTGAAGTGATGTGCCAAAATAATACTGGGGAGCATTATACAGCTACTCCTGTCTTTTTCCAGAAGAAATCTGAAGCTAGGTTTCTAATCATGAAACTGTTAAGAAAACATGGCATCCTTCAGTAAGTACAGAAAAGAACATTTTGCAGTAATGGTACCAAAAAATCTTTAGTCTTATTTATACTGGGCCAGGCTGATCTTAAAGTAATTAATATAAATCAGGAGTAGCAACATGGAATTATTCTGGATTTTCACTGGAATAAATGAGATCACAATCTGGCCTAAACTACTAATGGGAAATATAACCCTGACCACATATGAATGCAGTTACACCACAGAGTCCTTCATTACACTTTATGGACACTGACTTCACAGTAAACTGGCTGGCACCCAGGTGGAGTGAAATTTGGCCCATTAAACTTTGCCATAAATATATTCCTTACACAGCAAATGTTGTTGGACACAAAATAGAGATGGAAAGATTACAAGAAAACCACACCATCCTCTACTCAATGCAAGGCTGTTCCCTGTGCTCCATGTTTCAAAATCTTTGTTCATTTTGTGTTTAACGATTCAAGTGAAAGAGCTTCCATCACTGACCTTGAAAAGCTGTGTTACAATCCAACCAGAACTGTCTCCTGAACTCAAAGGCATAATGTAATAGTTTTATCACTTTATGTTTCAAAAATAAAACCTGCAATAAGAAAAATGTTTCTATTAATAGGAAGGAGCCATGTATTAAAGTTCAACAGCAATATATTGGGAAGAATACTATCTCCTGACTTCCAGATATCTCCCAAGAGGTGGCAATGAGTGGGTTATGTTGGTTCCAGCTGACAGCCTAAGACTGTCAGTCTCTCTTTTTCATTCAGATATATTTACTTGATGATACTTGCATTATCAGGCAAGGCATCGTCATGGTAACTCCAAATGCTGTCCAGTATTCAAAAATCACTGGAGTATATGATCAGAATGGTGGAACATATAGAGCATATTGAAATGTCCTTTACTCTCAGCTGGGAAATGAATGGTTTCTGATAATTCTCTAACTGAAAGAGAATAGTAGCCCTTGATGAGGCAGGTGAGGTTCAAAGGCAAGCCACCAAAACATCAGACAACCTGAAAAAATACTATACAAGAGCAGGAGAAATGATTGCTTGAAGAACAAAGTGGCATAAGCTATCAAAATCAAGCTCCTAAATGGATTTAAAATGTAATGAAAGGCTAATTAGATGGGCTGCAGTAACAATAGACAGTGTTTCCTTCCACTCTGAGCAGTATAAATTTACTGCTGAGACTCAGCAAAGCTCAAAAAAAAGTAGACAAAAGAAAAATGTCTCATGGACAGGCAAGAGAAAGAATATGCCACTTTCTTTTTTAAGAAGGTGGAATTGGCCCATGTAGAAACCAGAGGACAGACAAGGTGGTGCAATGCAGTGCAGTTCATGTACACCTGTATCATTTTGTGTTTCTCTTCTCAGAACAGAGCAGGTGTGCAGATTCTATCTATCAGTAGCTAATTTTAACTCAGATACCCTGTTTCCTTTGGTATATCCAAAACCTGAAAACCACAGGCTGAACTCTACTCCCATCAGATCTGTATGCCTACTAAAGTCATACAGGTCTTAGAATATTTGACAACAGCTCACATTTTGATACAGATTCATGTTGATTTCACTGTGTAGAAGATATTTCAAAAGCAGCAGAGCGTGGAACAGAACTTGGATATTCTGCTTTACAAGTTCCATCCTCTTTGGCAGTCTATCAGTCAGGTGTTGACAATCATAGATTTCAAACAGTCTTAAATTCAGGTCCCTTTCAAAGCCAAGGAGTGTTAAGATGTGTTTTTAACTTAAAAATTTGGTAAGGGAGCTGATTCAGCTAACATAAAGGAATAAGAGTCCACCAATGCTGCTAGAAATAGTAACTTATCTTATTTTGACATATAAGCTCTGATTTTTCTAATGCTTAAAGGTTCCTCAATCAATGAGGCAGTTGTTATTTCTGTATTTACACTGTACTGCACAGACACCAGCAAATCAAATATAAGCAAAGACAACTCTGTTTGCAAATCTATAGTTTTGTCCCTACTCTGCAAATTAACACTGCATGTGGATACATTTCACTATTTTATTTCCTCAAAAATAGGTTGACAAGGGCTAGGCTGAGTTTTCAAATCTTAAAACCCACGCAGACTCTTGTAAACATTTAATTTTTTTTTTGCAAAGCATCTATTATAAATTATTGTAAACAGTGATTTCCTGAAAGAAATTAATGTAAACTCAAAAAGAAATGGATTGAAGCGAACTATCATTCCCTTCTTCATCCAACCTGCGGGGTCCCTTGGTGACATCTGCCTGCACAGCTCTAATTATGAGAAGTCATGTGCCGGGATAAATGATGGCGTTCTCGGAAGTACTCGTGGCAAATGGGACACGTCAGCTTCTCCTCCCGCCTCCTCTTGCACTGGGATTCACTTGAGGAATATTCTTTCTTGTGATGTGACCGCATGTGGAAGACTAAATCAGATGTCATGCGAAAGGACAGGTTGCATTTGGCACACCAGTTCTGGGCAGCCACTCCAAAGGATGTGAAGGTGGGGGGAAGAAGAGTCAAGGAAGAAGAGGAGGAGGAGGAGGAGGAGGAGGAGGAAGTGGTGGTGGTGTTTTGTAACTGTCCTCCTGCTTGCTTGAGCCACGGTTCTGAGGTATACGGGAAAACATTGCTCCGAGTGATGCTTGTCTGCAGCATCTGAGCATTACACAAATCACTGACAAAGAACTTGGAATTGAGAAGACTGCCGCAGCACATGATGTCTGCGGTGGCAATGAAGCCAGACAGCTCCCCCAGGCTCTTTGTTGACTCACTCATGGGATGAGAAGAATTTACTGCAGCTCTTTCTGTTACGCACTTACTGGGCTTGCTGAAAGCACTCTTCTGTTCTCCTCGAGCTCTGGTGGGCCAAACAAAGGAGAAAGCACTACCAGAGGAGTTCAGCAACACTTCCTTTGACACCTGCTCTTTACCAAGTGGGGCCGTGCCATCCTCCTGCTCTGACTCCTGCAGTCTCTCATTCCTCAGCTTCTCTTTCATCCTCCTGACCTCAGTGAAAGCACTCTGCTTCTGCTCTAAAGCATCCTTCCTAGCTGACTGCCTCCCTGAACTAAGCTTCCTGAAAGAACCAGCCAATGCATGCTCTCCCCCAACCTCTTCCTTGCCCCCACAGTTACGTTCCTCAGTCAAGTTATTGGTTTTCTCCAACAGCACTGTTTTCCTGCTCCTGTTGCTCTCAGCCTCTTCAGACTTTGCTCTCCTTTCTCCAATAAGACCATGTGCATCATCTTTACAAGCTGCCATTTTGACTTCCAGGTCCCTTGCCAGGCTGTGGAAATTCGTGGTCTGGTCAGCTAGGCTGCCCTTTTCAGTTTTAGGGCTCTGGAAGTTTCTCCATAGCAGAGCACTCTTCTCTGGGACACAGAGGAAGCGGACATGGGACAGATAGGAATGCTCACATTTAAAGACTCGGTCACACTCTTGGCATCTCAACTCTGCAGAAACAGACAACAAGTGATGAGTTTTGCAAAGGTGGAATTATGGGTGAATGCAGATCCTGATCCTGTTATTGACACAAAAAACCAGGAACAGCTCTTGTGTCATACAAGGTTACACATGGTAAAACTAATGCCAGGGCAGAATCAGGTCCCTTCCTGCTATGCAAAATGGTTCATTCTTATTTGCTTCTATACTTCCGTGCTACTGGCAGAAATATTCCATTTAGCCTCTCAAACCTAAATTTTATTACATAAAATGTAATTATATTACATAAAAGTACATAAAATGGCCAGTACACCATGATCTAGATAAAACCATTTAGACTTTAAAATGATTTGAAGTCTAAACCCAGATTTGGGTCTACATTTCTTAAATAAGTCACTGGCTTTCATTCAGCATGAACGTTAAACACTATGTATCCAAGCAATAATGAGTTTTAGACCAGGATTCAAAGATTTTTACATGACTCTCTATTTTTAGGACACTCTGGAAGTTTAATATTGTTCAAAAATCATCTGACCTTAATGCCTGAAGCCCTTACTCATGCTCATTGGCAAGCTGTTATATGCCTTAAGGCACAAATGTCTATGGCACAGAAAATGATGTTCAAATTGAAACAATGCCACTGATGGGCAGGAGGAACAAGGAACACACTTTCCTTGTGGTCTTCAGACCCACTGCACATCTGGTTTATTGGGATGATTGACTGCCATGAACAGATGGTACAAAATTCAGCAATCAACACAAATATGGTACATCTTAACCCTTGTAAACTATATCCATGTTACGTTATTTCACCACACAGCAGTTTTACAGTGCAAGTGATGCCAGACAGCACCTGAGGCCTGGGATACATAGGAAACTTCATTAATTGGTTGGGTAGAATTAAAAATTCCTAATCTGGGACTCAGCACAGCTTACATCACTTCACAAACTACAGAAGCTGAACTTTTTATTAGAAAATAAGGCTGCTGAAATGAGTGGAACATTATACCTATGAGTTTAAAGTCTTGAGTCTAGATACAGTGTTTCTTGTGCAAGTAACACTCTTCCCTGGTGAATCCAAAGGGCCGGCAGTGTGTGTCCACACAGAAACTAACAGAATACCCTGAAACCAGCTGGAATGATTTAGTCCCTGCTATAAATGTGTCTGAATTAATTTAATACTAATTTACAGACAAGCACATTATCATATGAATTTGCTAATGCATATCTTTACCAATCTACACCTTTACTAACAAATCTATATAAACTTTGTTTAAATCAACTAAAGGGAATGTAGAAAGGGTTTTGTTCCAGTCTGACTAGGTAAAATTTGGAAAAAATGACAGCTGGAATCAGACTTGGTATGGACCTGACTAACTTGCTTGGTGTCTCTGGAATCTGGATTTTTAGTTTTGTAACAAATTCTAGGTCAACTTCTTTTGGAGCAATGAATTTCCAGCAACATCTCAGAAATTGAAGCTTGCTCTTTTCCTCATTTCCACTGTGTCCAACACTAAATAAGCAGACTGTGCTGCATGCAATACTGTTAGGTTTGTTATGTATTTTTAAAGATCTGCTCATTTACAAGATTAAAGCTGAACACTAGCCTATACCTGATTTGTCAGTGAGCTAAAAAAGGCCTATTTCCAACTGATACTTCGGACTTTTAGGACTCTAAGTTAGTGCATAGATTTCCATTGCATAGCTCAAGAATTTCAGCATGAATCCCTAGTGCACCATCCTCTGCTAGAAAGCGCCAATGAGAATGGCATTAAGACCTGCAAATTGTTTCTTGCTCTGTGCCTCTAGCTCAAACCTCAAAGCAGAAGGTCTTTTCTCTTAGCAGACCAACGAAGGATTTGCACATGTTTTGTATTATTACAAGACAACCACATAGTAAAGAAGATGCAGACTCCCTTCTGTCCTCAGTGATCCCTGCAATCAGCAATTCAGCACTTACCATTCAGGGGCCTCTGAGCTTTTATCTCATTGAAACCCAAGAGGCTGGAAAGCTCCTCATCATACCAGACAAGCAGCTCCTCATTTTTGCTGATTTTCCTGGTGGAGCGATAGTACAACTGACTGTTTTCCAAGTAAGCTTCCAAGTTCTGCTCCTTGCTATGGGCAGCTGCTTGTACCAGTCTCATCCAGGGCAGTCCTGTGGGACTGTGCACAGATGTAACATCCACCTGTGAGACAGGACACAAAGAAGGGAAGTCACAGGTCTCGAGGCCCAAAGCAAGATTTGTATCCAATCCAAGAACAAAGTCTGGTTTGTGCCTTGCACTGAGCATGTATGACAAAGCTGTGAGCCCAATACACCTGCCAGTGTCACCAAATCCAGAGGCATCCCAGGGAGAAGGCTTCCCCAGTGTGGGGGCTGAGAGCTCTGGGAATGCAGCTGTGTGGGAGGGAGGAGGGGACACCAATGTTCATGTGTGACCTCCCATGGCAAAGCCAGGACTGCTGTGCTGGTCAGTCCCCAGCCCTGTCCTGTGCACACCATCCCATGGGACTGTGCCAGGCGTGGATCACAGAGGTATAGGAGGTGGGATCCTCTCTAAGAAGGGGTCTCAATCCTTGGGATATGAAAAGGCGATATGAGTCGGGAGATGTGCCAGTGCTGTGACCTGGAGACTGAGATGTGCAGATCAGTGCAGTATGAAACTGGAAATGAACATACACTCAAGACAGTTGCATGTGGAGTTTTTCACTGACATAAGAGGATATGGATCAGTGGGTGTAAGAAAAGTCATGGTTATTTTATTCAATACCCCAAGTAAACATCTCCATATATGTTTGACTAGATTACATAAAATACAGATTTTAATATATACAACTAAGAAGCACTTATATAATGTCTTTCCTTTTTTTCAGAAATAAAATTATATTTTACCTTTGCTAGATTAATTTAATTAATTTCAAGGTATCTAAACAGATAAACCTCATCAGATCAATATTTTTTGTTAAATAATTTCTGAGAGTTGCAAGGGGTTGATTTGCTTTCAATTTGTGGGCATGCAGATATACCAAACAAATTAAGTTTAAAAACATTTCTCAGGTCAGGCACTAAAAAGTTTAAAAAATAATATTAAGTCTATTGCTCAAATTAAAATTCTGTTCTGTGTGTATATTACAGCATAGTCCTAAATCACATATAATTTTTACTCCACAGGATTCCTGAGTCATTTAGTCACAGGTTGACAAGTAAATAATGTAAGTACAAAACATTTGGCATTGTCTTCCTCACGCAGTGTGTGACTCCAATCTTACTTTATTACACAGAATAGGGAATTATTTATTTCTTTATAGGTTTTTCCTGGGTGTTTACCACAGCAGGTCTGTGCCCTCTGCAACATTTGAAAGGGAATATTTTCATAGTTTGAAGGTTGAAACACAGGGTGATCAAAGGCAACGTTTATATTCATAAAAACTAATTTTTGAAGCACTAAGTCATTGTTTAGAAAGGAAGAAGTTTGCAAATGAAAAATGTCTAATGACAAGTATGATCTAAATTTCACCCCAAGCAATGTATAGCTCTTTGTTTTCCACTAATTGCAGGGCAGCCATTCTTTGGTGTTCGGTACCAGAAACAATATTTTGGCTAATTATTTCTCTGGTTTTAACTGACTAGTACGTACCGTGAAAAGTTTGATCACATTAGTAGCTTGGATACAAGAATGAAACATTAAGAGAGCATTAGGATGAAAGTTACTTAGTGTAAGAAAGAAAATAAATTAGCATGCCCTGAAACTGGTTCTCTCTGAATGCCATGGTAATTAACAATGATTGAGAAATACAAGTGCCTGACAGCAACCCAGGAACACCCACCCACACACAGTGGCTGTAACTAACAGCTATGACAGAGGCTGTCATATTTTAGTTGCTGTGTTTCAGAAATTCCGAGCAGCCACCCGGTGCTCTAAGCAAAGTCAAAGGGAGCACAGCCCCTCAGGACTCCAGGGAAAGAGCTCAGTTAGCATCAAGTAGGTGAGGAGAAGTACCAGATGTAAGATAAGATCTGGGTGCTGCCAGCTAGAATCATGAACCAGCTTTAATTTTTCCATGTGTTTAGAGACACTAAATCCACCCTCTCCTAGAGGTGTCAATCGCCCAGATGGGCCCTTTGCACCCATGTATGAGGTAAGGCCTTCACAGCCCAGCATCTCAGTCAGAGCTGGGCTGCAGAGGAATGGGGCTCCCTTGGGAGATGCTGGAAGAGAGAAAATAAGGCTTTTCCTTGAAACCCCCAACAAACTGTAAGGGGCAGAGGAATCAGTGAAAAGAGCTACCTGTGCCAATGGCTGCCAAGGCATCTTCTTTGCCCAAGTGTACAAACTTGGCCAAGGAGATCAAATTAAGGTCTCCAAGAAAATTAGGAAAAAAAGATTACGAAGTTCTCCTTTGGTCTAAATAAAAAAGCCCAACATGATGAAACCTTTGTTAGAAATAACATTCCCCAAAGTCTTGCAGGAGTGCTGATGAACGATGATGAACAGAAACCTCAGTTGCAACAAAGCCACCTTGCCAATTCACTTTTGCGTGTGTTCTGTTTGTACTACACCCAGCAGAGCAAAACTCATTTTTTGTTTTGCACTTCAGTGTCACGATGACAACATAGCATCATGATTGAATTTTTAATTAATTACTACACACAGTTAGGAGCCTAATGGTAGTTCCTGATTTCTGGGAGGTTTACTTTTAATTATGAGTAGTTAACAGGATATGGGACTACCAATTGCATCTGAAACAGCTACTTGCACAGAATTTCATGTATTTACTGCCAAAAGACAGAGATCTGAGCCAACTCAGGCATCCAATTTCATTGCTGCATAGCAATTACTTAGCTCAAGTGTAGAAAAACACTAAAGCCATCCCTCTAGAGGGCTCTTCCAATGTAGAAAACCTTTGAGGCTCTCTCTACAGTAATTCAAAACTCCCAGGAGAAATACAGAAATATTCCAAAAATAAAGCCTTATTTCAGGGCAGGTCTCTCTCCAAAGAGTTTGTTGATCTCCTAGAGTACTAATAACACTGTCCAAGAAAGCAAACTTGTGCCAGAGACTCAAAACAGTCAGATAAACCCTGAAGACTCTACTTCTCTCTCTTAATTTGCTTAAAGCAGAAGTGTAGAACAGGTTATCTCCCAACAACTGTATCTTCCACATTACACATATGCCTTGGGATTTCTCTCCTCTACAGCACAGTAATCCTAGGCAAACCTGGATCTCTCCCAGATCCATCCATGCCATAGAATATGGGAAATTGGCTTTCCTCACACTGTAAAACACCTCCCTGTCTTCATCTAGACCAATAGTGACTGAAAGGCACTCCAAGTCCCAGAAAGCCAGGGTAAGTGGTCAGCATGATAAACAGCAGCTATGAAACAAAAAAAAATTGGGGAACTAGAGCTTGAGAGTTGATAGTCCATTACAATCCTGGGGTTTCTGCCTTTCCTACAGTGATTGAAAAGTGTAGCTGTAACACGGACATACAGATCTAAGGTGACTTTAGGAAGTCCATGTACTACCAGCAGTTAAGTTGTGGCTGCCCAAAGTGTGTGTGGGCTAGCTGCCTGACTGCCATTGTGGCTTCACTTTTAAGGATAACTGAACACACTGGGGTAGCAGCTGCCTAGATCAGTAAGTAAATGCTGTGAATGTACCACCTGCATGAACCAGTGCAACGGCACAGTCTTCCCCCTCAGTTCTCACAGGGCTGTCACACCTCCTGATAAACCTCCTTTGGCCTGACAAAAGGTGAACTAGAGGTTACTAAACTATTTGTCCCTCTTCCCTCCTATTCCAAGCCAGATCTGAAGCAGGTCATCAATCATCAGCATAGAAGTGGGACTTTGTATTCATCCTGCAAAGGACAGAGTTTTCCTTAGGTCCTTCCAGTCTACAGCTCATAAATCAGAAATGCACTGGCCCTTTCTTTGAAGGAGCTGTTACTTGTGCTGAACAAAACAAAAACCTACCCTTTGCAAAGTTACTTTCTCAGGGATGGTGTACCTCTTTTTGATAGGTCTAACATTAAACATTCCTATTTTTCTCATACCTTAAATACATAGTGGATGTTCCGTCTGTCAGAACACTTGAGAGCAATGAAAGCTACAGTGTCCAGCAGGGTGTTCTGGAGCATGCATGGTCCAAAAACAACTTCTTCAGGGATGTCTTGTGTGGTATGAACAGTAGCCAGTATGTCTGGAAAATGGTGATGCAGAAGCTTGTTGTCACTTGTCCAAAGGAATTTAGGCAAAGATGTAAGTTCCATTATAAACCTGTAAAAAACATAAGAAATCACATTTGGCATAGAGACAAAGTAGAAGGTGGCATCACTACTTGAAATATGAAGATTTCCAGGATCTGCAGGTAAACTGTATAAGTATGCCAGGACATTGTTGGTTACAGAGTTTACAGCTTTATTTACATCCAGTTCAGAATGAGAAAGATTACTTTGCACTAAACCAAAGTCTTAGGTTTGTAAACAAGTGAATTACTCTTCCTGGAATAGGCAGACAGTCCAAGAGTTCAACCGCTGCTCTCTACAGACAGGAGTAACAAGATTTGGGAAAAACAAGCAAAATTTTGAGTGAGTAGAACTCAGCATATTCTTAAGCATATTCTCAGATATCTTTCTTATTATTAATATTTTGCAAAAGTGTGAAGAAAGGTAGAGAAGGAGAAGAGCAACAAAATCAAGCAAGACTTTTTGAAACACATTTTGAAAAAGCTGTGCTTTTATGCTTGAGTGCAACATCAGTCTAGTTTCTGGTTAAGCTGCTACGAAACTAGGAATAACCTGAGTCCTGAGTCTATACAACCAGAATGCACAGAGCTTGTGGAAATTCCTGAAAATAATTGTTTTCATCCCACCTCAAAGTATATGTTGTCAGCTGTTGTTGAGAAAATCAAATCAGATTACGACTCTTTGCATAGTGATATTCCTAGCACAATGTTAGTAGAGATTTCTGTCTTTAGAGGATAAATTTTTCCAGCTCTGAATGTAGAATAATATATTTGTTATTGTAGATGCAACTTCTGCAATATAAGCCACAATGTGAGAACTCAGTATGTAGTGAGAAGACAGGCTTGAGTTATTTGTCATTCTAAGCCTCTCTGGGTTTCTAACAAAGATATTGCCATCTCCAGCTCCCAGCTGGAGGTCACGGAAAACCCCTCATTTACGCCATCAAGAGCTGGATCGGGTCCATTAGGCAGAGAAAATTAAAGAGAACAGCAACAAGCCCCGAAGAGGCCTTAGCCTAATAAATACTGAGATAGAAGGGCTGAAGATCTAGTCTAATCTTTCTCACTCTCTGCCAACAGAATTGATTTGTTACTCACTGACTCATGACTTAAACTGAAGTGGTATACAGTGCTCAGGAGAGTTGCACTGATTTAACTAAATCAGTTTCTAAATCAGTGTAGTTAATTCAGTATAATTTATTCCTTGTAGGCAAGGTCTAAGACTCTACCCTAAAAATATTAAAATACATGGTCAGACATTCAGTGTGTAGTAAACATCAGAAGGAGGAAGGCCTAAACCAGACAACCAAGGCAAAGAGTGGGATAACATATGCCCTCAAGCATCCCTTGAACTCAATATGACATAAGAGTTTGCTTGTTTCTAAATTACTTGTTAACTTAATATGTGATCAGACAAAAAATCTCCCAAACCTACATGTGTAAGTGCCAAAGTCTCAAAGTTTCATCCTGGCAGCTGTGGGAGCACAGAATTTGACTCTTGCATGGAAGGGTCACTTTTGTGAAAAGCTGTGAGAAGGATTTACTGTGATTACTCAGCAGATGGGACAGTGACCGTCAGCCTTGCTCCAGAGGCACTGGAAGATCCCTCTTTTCCAATCACGAGGCAAATGCACCATCTAGTGTCACATCTCAGCATCACACGGTGTCCCGTGAGCAAGCGAAGCGGGACATCCCCATCTCTGCTGCTGTCCGTGCATTGTACAGCCCCAGGTTCTGAACATCCTGTCAGGCAGCAATCGCTTCTCTCCGGAGTGGGTCACTCTCTCTGCCACCCTCTGCTCAAACAGCAGCTTGGGTGCCTCCTCAGCTACTGGGTTTGATAGGGTCTGGTCAGGGTTATGTCAGGTAGGGAGAGTCATTTAAATCTACAGTGTTGGCTTTTTGCAGTGTTGGCTGAAGATGTGCGGCTGGTACTTAGAGTGGAGAGTGGGGATACTCTACAACATTATTAGAAGAAAAAGGGTGAATTTTTTTCTACAGTCTTCAAATAGCATGAGAAAGCTCTTCCCTCTGCATCCACAAGATTTCAGCTTCTGTTACTAAGCCAAGCTCATTAGCTGAGGGATAACAGTGAGCAAACATGACTGTACTGCTGTCAAACCTGAGCTGCTACCTCTGCAAAGGGATGTGCTGCATCCTGTGGGTTTTCTGACCTGCCCTCATTCAGGGGTCTCCACTCCAAAGTGCAGATTCATCCAGGGCAGTACTGGAACAAGTCCAGCCTCCTGCACAGGTGAGGGGTGGCAGGGGGTTCTCTGGTAGCTGCTGCCCTTACCACAGAGAACTGAAATACTGCCAGAGGGCACCTGCTGGATTCTCAGAGAGGGTCAGCAGGAGTGTGACTACACCGTGGCACCTGCCAGTGCAGAAGGCGGCTGTGTAATAGCCAATGCATACCTCATACCTTGAAACCACCACCAGAGATCTCTGAGCTGCTGAAATACAGCAGCAGCACCCACAACACTCAAAACAGACAGCAGAAATTAGCTAGGGAAAAAAAATCATGTCTAAGTAGGCCAGAATATAAATCTAAAAGGTCTGAAATACCCTTCAATTTGGATGTAAATTTGAATCTCTATATGTTTTTCATCTGGTTATAATCTAAAGCCAAAATTTCTGCCACAGTCAAGATGCTTAGAGTTTGGTTTTTTTTTTAATAAAACCTCCCTTAAGTTTTCAGGAACTTCAGACTTGAGCCTGAATGAGAATTCTACAACAAACCATGAACCCAGTACTTGAGCTCTTGTCTAATAATAAAATCTGGTTTCAATGCAAATCTCACACTTTTGTCAACAGTCCTCATAGTCAAAGAAAATTCATTAAGAACTTGGAAATGGGCTCATAATGAGAAATGGAGAAGGTATGCTAGAATGCCTGCCATTTTAATCTGACAGGCTGAAGTAGGTGAATCATTCACATCCTTTCCAGTGAGCGAAGAAGAGAGAAAATTCTCATAACAGAGAATGACTGTTCCCCATGACTTCACCCAACTGATTACTCTTGTCTTAATGCCATTGATCTCCACATTTTGGCTACCTTCTTTAATGAGCAATAAATCTGCTGTGCCTTCATTTCTTACAGATTCACTAGCTGTTGTACATATGACTTCATTCACTCTTCTCCTACTACGTAGCAAAGTTTACAGAACTGTACCACAGGCTTCATTGTGAAGGTCAGATCTTCAGCTCTACATCCTGCAGGCAATGATATGCTTGGCTCAAACTGCCAGAGCTGGGAGTGCCATTGCTTCCCAGGATCCCCCCATACAACATGATCTTGCTGTTCCCACTCAGGTTCTGCACGAGCAGTTCCTATCCCTCTGGAATCACCCACAGACATCTCTGAGAGGCTGAAATAAAATGAATATTTATAGTGCTTTAGTAGCACATTAGACTCAGATCACCTGTTATGGGTACTCTCCATATTCTATCTGTCACAGATGTGAATTCTTCCTATGGATGAGTTTAGGGACTTGCTGTTTAATGGACTCTTCATCCTCCAGACAGTATCTGATGCACATATACCATGTCCCTGAGTGATGGATTTTGCATCTTGATTTCTGAGAAGTGTGACAGATCTGTCAAAGAACAAGGACCTATGGGCAGGCAACTCCCTATGGATTATGCAATTCTGAATGTTCCATCAAAAAGCACATTAAATACATGATGCTCACAGCAAATGCTCCCAGCCTGCTTGCCTCCAGAGCAGCACACAAATTGCTAGTCAACTTTTGGTTTCCTGAGTGCTCTTCAAGATGGAACTCTAAAGATAGCCTGCTCCTAGTCTCTCCCCCTTTCCTAACACTTGTATAGCATCCCATTAACTAATTAGGGTTACAACTTCTACCTTCCTGAAATGTGTTTACATAGCTCCTGTACCTCATGAGAAAAACATATTACCAGAGAGGAAAATAAAGGAATTTTCAGATCCCTGGTTTTCTACTGCATGGCCTTCAGATGTCACTGCAAGCTCTCCTAAGAAATGTCTGGAAATTCCCAAATGTAGAAGCACTGAGTTGAGAAAGAACTCCCCTGAATTCTATTTTCAGAGGACGTGACCCAATTCTCCTTGCCACAGTGACCACATTGAACTGTGGCATCATTTGGTGCTTCTTAGTGGCCCTAAAGGCACTTAGTAGCCCTGCTCAGTATTATGATCAACTATGCAAGTGGGAAGGAAACAAATTAATCACATTTGCAAGAGGGGAACAGTTTCAGCCAGAACTTATTTAGCTAGTTTTGCTCTTCACAATCAAAAACACAAGCAGGTAATAAAAACTATTCCTTTAAAATTAATTTGATTTTCAAAATTGTCAATAACTACTTCTCTTTCACCTTTACTTCCATTTTAACTATAGATTAATTTGCATATAGTTATATCACTTTCAAAGCAATTATCCTAGCTGGAAAAAAATGGCACAGAAGATACTCTTTAAAATAATTGAAAGTATTTGATCCTGGAAAGCATCACCCCACAGTCTCCCCAGCCATTTCTGTATCTACTCCAGACTTTCTCCAGAGCAGGGGTTAATGTAAATACTATAGCTCTGCATTTCCCACGTCAACAAAACTGAAAGCAAAAGAGAAACAGAAATATTAAATACTGGGGCCATCATTTCCTTCACCTTTTAATTTACTCCGTTCTGCTCCAAAGTGTGATGGCATTTTCCCTGAAGCACGTAACCTGTGACTGTGCCACTGCCAAAACTGCCTTCGATTTCAATAGCAGGTCTGTCGGCCTGAGGAATCCATGATCAGACGTGCAGTGTCATGCACAATAAACTACAGATAATAAAAGAATTGAGCTGATGCAGACAGAGTGGTTCTGTCTGCAGCATTTATTATTTTCTGTTGTTATAAAGAACTGTGGATTCTTTACACATGCAGGAAATTTCAAGGGAATACGAAATAGAAAAGTGAGAAAATCTATTCTTGTGTTTTATACAATTGCTTTTCTTCTATACCAGGTTTTCTTCTCCATTTATTTAAGCTGTGAACTGCAAAGCAGAAAAATAAAAAAAAAACTGAAGGAAACTGGCAGAGAATCAAATAAAAGAATGGAGAATTCTTGCTTTAAAAAATAATCTCAGAACCCATGAAACAAATCCTGAAACCAAACCCTGTTTCCTAAATTCAATCACAAGCTGAGAAGTCCTTCAAAAGCATGAAAAGTCTAAACAAGTAATTTCTTTTAGCTCATTGCTACTGCAAGACAAACTTTATGTGCTTCAGCTTGGGTGTAAGTCAGGTCTTTCTGAGCACAAAATTATTTCTTTGCACCTTCACTGATGAAAATCCCACACATATGAAGAAAATTTTACAAAAATACTTGGAGATACAGCTATGTGTTGCCATTCCCAGCTTTTCTGGGATGAAGAAAGCCATCTGGGGGTTTGGTTTGCTACCCCTCAGACAGATATTATGCCCCTAGGAGATCTTGGATTACCTTGGAAAGAATTTCTCTGGATTTTAAGAAAAACTACCCATACGTCACTCATTTCTGAGTCTTGGGTTTAGCAACCTGTCCATCTTTGAGATGGACATAAGACAATACACACCAAATTTCTGAGCTTTGATTATGCTCTTTCCTCTTTCCATTTTTACTGGCCACAGATTTGGATCCCAGCAGTGATCCTGCAGGGAAGCAAGAAGGTGGCTGATCCAGAGGTCCCTTTCCTTCCAGTGAGCCATGTCACATCCATGCATTAAGAACAGCCCAATTAGCACTGATGAGGTAAATGAGAGAACAATAATTAAACCTGTGGAGACTGGAATTTTTACCTTTTTTTTTTTTTTGCAGGGCTACAGTTGGGGCATATTTTGAGTACCTCTCTTCTCAGTTCCTCACAGCTCTTGATGCACTGCTCATCTAACATATCCCCTGTTCTCCTGGCATGATTCAGTCACACTTGCCTGATGTGCTTACCTGAGCTAGGCATCTGTGAAGAAGTAGAAGGAAATACAACTACGCATCAAGGAGGAATTTGTTGACTGCAGAGATGAACAGAATCTGAAAGAGTGGAATACAATCAGGACTGAACTAGCCTGATGCATGGAAATGGTCTTCCCTTGGCATTCCAGGCTTCCCCAGCTTTCTTTCTTCACACTTCTCTGTACAGCAGCTGCACAACTCTAACCTGACAAGCAGCTAAAAATAATGAGTAGAAATAGGGAAACTCACTGCCTAGATTGTTCTGGAATGATCAGGAGGCAGCTCGGGCTGTGGAGTTTGGTGTCTAGTTTGAGCTTTTAGAAACTGGGCCCTTACGGAGGTCTTATTGTGATTAGAGTCCTTCAAGTTTATGGGGTGCTCATGACTTTGTTATTGTATCATCCCAATACCTTCAGGGACCAGCTCTCCAGTTCTTACTATTTTAAGACTGTGTGGTCTTCAAATTCCCTTCCATCATCTGAAATCCCCAGTACATGCAATGTAAGCTGACAGCTGTTGATGCAGCATCATTATATCTTGGCTGGATACCCAGCCTAGTGAATCATGAAACTGCCAAATCTTTTTATTATGAACAATCTCTCAAACTTCTGTGGGAATAATGAAGAAGACAGAGCTAAAATCACTGATTGGAAATTAACAAATACCTCAAGCTCCATATTTGCTTTCAACAAGTCTTGTGACACACAGGAGCCATTTAGAAGTGGAAACTGAAAGAAAAACTTTCAGGTTTCTTCTTATTTTCTCTGAGAATAGGGAAGTTGAAGCGGCCCCTCTCCTGATGCATGGTAGCTGCCACACAGGCACACAGACCTCCCTCTCCAAAGCAGATGAAGACACATCATGTCTCCAAGACCACCACAAGGATGCAATTTCCAGTCTTTGCCTGATGTCCAGGAACAAAATGCCTGGGATTGAGCATCAAATTTGGTTTGATGAGAAAGTAACTGAGATTTGAACAAGTCCCAGCAGATGTACATACTCTCACCCCACTGGCTCTCAAATGGCAGCCCAGCACCAAACTTCCCTATGGTTTTTGGGATTTCCACACTGAACCCCTATTTCTACTTCCACTCTCTTCCATGGCCAGAAATGTGGTAGGTAGGAAAGGAATGGGCTGTCCCATACAGCTGGAAAGCCTGGTTAATACTCCCTTGTTGGGATGTGTGATGCAACAGTTGCTGCACAGTTCCACATGAAGTCTCCTTGGATTTAGCTGGAGGTTTTGAATCTGACAGAACATGAACAGGGCCACTGAGGTCTCTGTTCCATCTCTTCCAGTGCTCAACTACAAGAAATGGAGTGCAAGCACTGGGAGAACTCTTGATACTTCAAACTGGACAATGAGCAACAGTAATAGCATGCTGCATCCATTGGAAAGGATGAAGTACATTTATTTTCTGCAATCCAGATGGTTCAAACAGACTGGGTCTAGGCATTTGGCCTCATGATGCATAAAATGTCAATATTCCTTTCCAGTTGGGTTGGTCCCAAGGACAGAATGAATGCTTCTGTCTGGCACTGTGTCTGATCTAATGGACCCCGTTGGATGGTACTGGGCTGTACAAGTCACTCATAAATCAGACAATCCACCTGTGCATAAAGAGGAGATGACTATAGCTTCATAGTCTACCGGCTCTCAAAGACTTTATTTTTGTGTGAAGGGCTGACTCTTCACTGGCTTACAGCTGTTCTATTTACTGAAGCAGTGCATTTATCCACCACTTCACTCTTGTGGTTTCAAGGCCTAAGACCTAAAAAACAGGGTTTCTGTAGGACAAAGGAAAAAACTGGGTTTCTGTAGAATAAAGGGAGCTTATTTCAATTTTTCAGCCAGGATTGAGGAATATCAAACTGTGAATGTTATGAATATGTAATTTCAACTGCTTATACAGCTGTACATGCCATACACTGTATGGATACCTTTCAGTTCAGAGCTCACAGTATCTCATATCCAGGCCTGAATTGTGCTGGTGGTCACCTCAAAGACTTGGTCGGGTTTTGCACCTGCTGCTCTGGCATTGTTCACCATTCAGCAATTGACATAATGCTCCAAAACATCACAGGAAGTTTGAATTTTACAGGGACATCCAAAAAGAACAGAAAGCAAATGTTATTCCATGAGAGGGGGAACAAAGAAGGCAACCATTCATCTGTCACACAGTCTAGGAAAGTTACTTGTCACACAGATGTGTGTGCCTGCTTTCAGCAAAATCCTTGATTCACATAAACAGCAGCCCTGACCACAGTAATCTGTGCTAACACATTTGTTCTGACATAGATCTGTGCATTGGCTCCTTCACCCAGGCACCCATGCAGACAAAACCACCATTCCCTGTATGCAGCCACAGAAAATGGAGAAACAACAGCCAAACAAACAACATGATCCAAACACAAACAGCATCAATCAAACACAAACAGGCTGAACCAAACACAAACAGAATGAACCAAAATGTGTAACTTGTGAAAACAGTCATAAATATTTGTCTTCCTTCTTCATACAATTCACATTGATGTCTCTTTTTCAGAAATTCTTTAAAGTTACATTATCTGGTTCAATGTGAAGTTATATTAAGATATGATCCTATTTAAGAGTCCTGCTATTGACTTTGGCAGCTTAAAAAAAAAAGAAATATCTGTTCAAATGTTTCTTTCTGACAGAAAAGCATATACATGTGGTGTGTAAGCACATACATAAATACATAAATATGGAAACATATACCTCCACATACACATGTTCACAGCTGAACAGAGAGCCATACACACACCTATTTAAGCCATACATACACCTATTTATTTTTTGTGATTTGCATGTTCATAATTTGTATTTTAAAAGAAATATTTTTAAACAAAGATTAGTTACTTCCACATGGCTGGTGCTGAAGATTTGTTGAACAGTACTAAGTGGTATTAACTTACATTAATCTTATTTACATTTGTGCCAAACTTACTACATGATGTCAACTCCAATAAGAGCAAGTGACAGAGCTGAAGGACACTTCGCAAGGTGAAATTGTGGGAGGCAACATAAATAAGTTATTTTTCGCTACAATGAAACCTTTCAATTGAAAGTGATCTTTTAAATTATAATAGCCTTACCTAAAATAGTTTGTTTTCCAACAAAATATTTTGTTCTTTGACCTGATGTTTATCAATAGCAATTGCAGGTAACATAAGACTGTCCTGCAGGAAAATTATATTAACAGAATCACAGCATTACAGACATGGAAAGATCCATCTGTAAATACTAGGATTTAGCCAACTAATTTCTTTTGCAAAATCTTTGGTACACTCTGTAATTCTTATACATAATTTATTTTTGTACTTTCTCATCTGGTTAATTTACATTCAGCTAATAGGATCTAAATATTTTGACTTTATATTAGTATTTCTATGGCTACAAAACTATTTTCTCTAGAAAATTGTATCTCTAGAGTTCCATAAGGCAGCTTTATTTTGCTTTGAAATACTGGAAAATTGTTAAATGCAAAAAATAATTGCATTTTCAAATAACAGCTTATGCTTTGGTGTACTTTTATACATTAAAAATCATAAATTTAATCACTCTACCGCCAAAATAAATTCCTCTATTCCTCTCTCTAGTACCAGTTATACTTAATACATGGTAACAAAATCTGTCAAGTGTTACATTTTTAAAAGCCAAAAATAAGGGAAAGCTCCTGAGACATAATTGATTATTAAATTCTGAATTTCATGCATGACTGCAACTGCTTTTTATTTGAAAGCAACTATACTAAAAATACAAAACTATTAAAAAATCTGATCTTCCAGCAAGTTTCTATTGACATTTCTTTCAAATAGTAGCTGTCAGTTCACAGGAAAAAAAGTCATTAAAATGCTTCAAACATTTTCAGTGGACGGAATTCCTACAAAAACCTTTTAATGTAAAGATTTGAAAATTTAAAGATCAATGTGACATTTTAAAGTGACAGCAATAGCAGCTCCTAACTTAAGTGAGAAATTTCTACTACATGGATATCCATGATATAAGGAATACACACACACAGAGAATAACAATGAGAGCTATTCCAAACAAAGTTTATCAATTTCATAAGAGCAATTAGACCCTAGGTAAGTACCTAGAACAGCCACGATGCTCTGATCACCTGTCGAAGTTGGAAGGATGAGGAGCGCTGTAACCAATAAAAAGAGCAACTGATGCTCGAGAGTTCTCGGCGAGAGAAGAGAGCCGGGAGGGAGGAAAAGCGCAACCGCCGGCGGGGCTGCCGA
>NW_005054300.1:10354717-10357821 GCF_000277835.1 Geospiza fortis
CTGGCCGAGCAGAAGGCATCCCGCGGCGGCTGCGGACAGCAGCGCGGGGGAGCCACAAGGTGGACGGGATTCCCCCTTGTAACGGTACCATGAACAGAGGAGCTTCTTTTAAAGTTGGGGGGGAAAACCACACACACGCACGCCGAAATAAACCAAACAAAACCATCTCCAAAGCAGCCTTCCGACTTGTCCTTTAGATCATCTGAGAACGCTTTTGAATAGAAGGCTCCTCTAGGAGCTGCAGGTATTGACAAGAGCTGCTTAAAATGAAAACAACTGCTTCGTAGAAAATACTTGCAGCATAAAAATTAGAACTTTGAGGTATAAAACGATTTGTGGCACAGCTGGTATGTAAAATAAAACCATCAAACGTCTTGTCACAATCAAATATACCCTAAATCTGGACTAGCGACATTGCTTTTGAAAGATGTCGTTCCATATAAATGCCTTTAACGCCTGGTAGAAAATTTTTATGAACATGTTGACAAATGAAATAACCCGGGTTATTTGATTAGTGTCCATGTAATCTGAATATGGGCTTGTATCAGGAAAAGAAACGTCAACCCTTTAATGCTTTTGAAAGGATGGATTTTCGCTGCAATTGAAGAGTAATCTTATACCAATAATGAGGGTGAACCACTCTCGTTGTGTTCTGTGATACAGGGATTATAGAGGATGAACTCAAGAGTTCCTGTTCTCTTTTAAAATTCGGCTTGGGCCAAAGGAACAGCATTGTTGAGGGCAGCGGGGGTTTGGTAGCTGCCCAGCCGCCCTGGAAGCTTTGCATCCTACCCCCTGCCCAGGAACTGGTGTGGTGGTGGCATCTCCTAATACTGCTGGGGAAACATCGCCCGATTTGGGATGCAGGTGTCAGGAAACTGGGATGGACAATTCCCACTGCGCTTCATATTGCAAGAGTTTATAATTTTTGCAGCCCTAATGCAAATAGCGGCAGAAGGTGTAAGAAGGGACCAGTGGACGTGGTCACCTGCCTTACGGAGCTTGAAGCACTGTGAGACAGCGCGCTGTGTCCCAAGGAGGGTGAGATGCATACCTTAGGGTCAGCTCTCCTGGTGCTTGGTGTGATTTTCCTTCGAGCAAGACCCAATCAAATGGTGACCGGCTCGGCCCGCCCCTCCTGACCCCACACAAACCTGGGTTGGGGCCGGACAGGCCTGCCCGGGGTGTGACAGGCACAGGAGGGGCGCAGGCCGATCGGAAAATCTGGTTTGTTTGAAACAGAAGGCTCTGGCTCTGCAGAGGCAGCCCTCAAGCTCCCGCTGCGCCCGGCCGTCCTCGCAGGGGATGGAGGAGCAGGGAAGGGGCGCTAGCAGAGAAGCAGCTCCACATTCCCCAGGGTGTTTCTGCCCAGCACGGACCGAGGCAGACTCAGCCGTGTCCTTGCTTTTACATACGCTCACCTAGCATTAAAACATGCCCTCTCGCCGGGCCCTTTGAAGAGGAGGTAGATGAGCAGGCCATCCCGCTTTGCAGAATCAGAGTATATGTCAGAGCCTAGAGAAGGGCAGTGCACATTATCGAAAAATAGTGATTTTTTTCTCAGCAGTGCCTTACTTTGCTTTGGAGACTCCCTTGAAGTCTGCCGCGTAATTTTATGATACTGATATTCTCGAGGCACCGAGGGAATCTGACGCTATGAGCATTTTTATTTCGTTTTGAAAGGCTGCGGGGTGTGCGGGGAAGGACGGCTGCCTCGGGCAGGGGGTGCCGAGGAATCCCAGGAACCACGCGGGCCGCGGACACTAGTGGGCTCCGGCGAGGCCGAAGCCCGGCGGCGCGGGGGGAAGCGGGGGATTCCTGCCGCTCAGCAGCCGTTTGCTCATTTTTTGTGAATGTCGCCAGGGAGGATGTGGGGTTTTTCTATTTCTCCATGATCTAAGTAATCGCTGGGTCTCAACTGGCCAGTGCTCAAAAAACCTTTCAAGTGGTGAGCTCAAGCAGTGCATTCAGCTTTTAGCTGTGCATAGTTAAACCAGGCAAAGCGGCTGAAAGCCGGTGGACCCTCTAATCTTTCCTTGATAAGTCCCCGAACCGCCGCCGCGGTTGGCTGTGTGTGAACTCGGTCCAGCACAGAAACACGCAACTGAAATCGAGTTTCTTCCCTTCCCTGAAGTGCAGGCTGTATTTCAGACTCGCGGGCGGCAGCCCTCACCGCACAAAGCACGCCAAGGCTGCAGGAGGAGCGCGGGCTCCCACGGGCAAGGGGCTTCGCGCCGAGGGGCAGGCGCGCGGCGCCCACGCGTGTCCTCGTCGGGCGCAGAGGGAAAGGGCCAGCCGGCTGCGTGGGGCATCGCACCGCTCCCCGGAGAGCCGCACACTCGGGGCGGAGCGGGCAGGGCTGCCGTGTGCGTGGGGAAACAACGCGTACGTCCCACGCCCGCAGCCCCCCCCCCGGGGGCGTGATGGCGCGGCTTCCCTGGTGAAGAGGCCCCGGCGAAGCGCTGGGTGTTCGGGGGGCTGCGCTCGGTGGGACAGCGCGCCAGCACCCCACAGGGGATGGATTCCCTCCTCCTTGGCTCGCGATGGGAGCCTCGCCCCGAGAGAGAAATGTCTAACCCCAACTCTGTCATGCAGAGTGACTCTGCTCGCATCCCTCCCCGTGGCTCTTTTCATTAATTAGGGGCTGCAAAGAGTGTGGGGGAGGGGGAAGCGGCTGGGAGCCACTAATTATTCCAACTTTAGAGACAGCATCCAGATGAGCTGGGCAATCTCTTTAGGGCAGCGCTTTGTAACCTGTGTGTATCAGGCGGGGAGTGATTATGCGACTGTGCAAAGCCTCCATTAAGATATTTCATTTCATCATTACTCATCGCCTGCAGGATGTGTTCAGACTCCAGTGTGAGTAAACCGAGATTTCCACGAAGAGAAACAATTTGCTGTGGCACGAGAGGGCCGTGAAAACCGGCCCCTACCCCCGCCCCCAAGCAATAATATTTTTAATTGCACTCAGCTGCAAACAGATTTTTCTTAAGTGCCCTCTCGCATTGTGCCCCCACATCCGCTTTGTCACAGGTTTTTGCCAAGACGCCCATCTCCTACAGCAACTTCTCTGTGTCTTGTGCTCTGCCACCCCTCAGCTCTGA
>NW_005054300.1:10358391-10367507 GCF_000277835.1 Geospiza fortis
GGGCTCTGGGGACAATCCGCCTGGGCTCAGCCCCCTGCCCGGAGCCAGCGGTCCGGCGCCCGCGGGCAGGGCTGCCTGGAGCTCTCAGGGTTGAACTGAGATCCTGAAGTTAGTGATTTCTCCTTTTTTTTTTTTTATTTTTTTTTTTATTTTTTTTTCTCTGCTCTCGGTGCTTCCGAAGCGCCTGTAAGATTTGCAGAGAGAGAGAGAGACTGGGGGAGGAGGAGGAATTAAGGAAAGGGAAAAGATGGCGAGTTGCTGGAGCAGTGTGGAGAAAGCGGCATTTTTGTGCTGCTTTTTGCTGGCACTGGGGAGCCTAATCTGCTGCGCCCGGCCGGAGGAGGAGGAAGAGCAAGAAGAGCAGCGCTCCTGTCACGGTGCCTTTGATCTCTACTTCGTCCTGGATAAGTAAGTGACAGTCGCATTTAAAAACGTTTATTCACCCTTCAGTGACTCCTTGCAGCAGCAGGGATGTTGTTTCTTTCCCCCGTCTTCCCGGACGACTTCTCCTGATGCCAAATATGACGTGTGGGTCTCGTTCCTTATTTTTGCTTCCCAAAACTTGCACATTTCCCAAGTGGAGCATTTAGGGGAGCAGTGTCCTTTATGCTGAGTTGTGCATGCAAACCTGGGAAACTGGATTGCTTTCAGGGTGTGGGGAGTGGGCTGTGACTGTTGGATTTGAGGGGGTGTTGGTCAGTGCCCACATCGTTCCTGGAGTTTTGTGTCACGGCTTGGGCTGCGTGCAGAGATATCACTTGTGGGACTTAGCAGTGCTAGGACCATGCGGACCTACGTAAAGTTAAGACCAGACTGCTTGTCTGTGTTTTTACAAGTTCACTTACAAGAACAAGGTTTTATAAAACTTATTTTTGCTCAGGTTCTTCAGAGTTGTCTAAACTTGTGTTTGAGTTACACCTATTAAAATAGGACTTCTCTTTAATACTATGTCAGCTGAATTCAGGTGTGGGGGGGTATGATTAAGCTCACGTGTGTAGGCATGTTTTGGCAGGCACTAACAAAGTAAGTGGTAAACTGGTGCACCCACAGGTGTTTTTCAGAAGGTACAAATTTCTCTTTCTTCTGGTGTACTGCTCTGGCTTGACAGAGGATTAAAGCCAAGGGATTAACTCAAGGAGTAAATTGTTAGTGTCCCACAGTATGATGACTGTGTTATCTAATACATTCTGGGTTACCTATGTGACAGGGTATTATGAAAGTCCTTGTGATTCTTGCCCTCAAGCCAGGTATAAAGTCTGCATTGTTCTATTTCCCAGCTGGGAGAATGGATCAATCCGTAAGGCCCTCAGTACAGCCTGCAAGAGGCAAAAAGTCACTGTCACTCAAGATGTATATTTCTGGATTCAAGAAGGGAAAAAATATCATTAAATAATGATTCTGTTTTTAGAGGAAAAGAAGCTGAAGATCAAAGGCATTCTGCCATTCTAAAAGATACACTAATACACCATGTGGTCATGTTTTGTTTTTCTTTTGCTTAGAACTTGTTCCTGAAGTAATTTCTGTGTCTAGAAAGGGCTCTGTGGGGGGCTAGTGTTAGTTCTCAAATTAATTCCTGCCAGGCTTCCTAGAAGTGACTGGCACTGTTGTTATGCCCAGTTCCCACACTGAATTCCCTGTAAAAATGAATGATGGTGATAGCAGTATGGCTCCTCTGTCTTCTGTAGTACAATTTCTTTGTTACAATGACATTGAGTACCCCAGCAATCTCCACTGTGCCCCATGCTACTTTTCATCTATATTTCAGAATATATATGTATATATTCATCAGTATTTCAGAAAGCCCTTTTTTGGCTGTGCTGTTACCATTCATATTCAAGGACATAAAAGCAGAGAAGAGAGCAATTTGCTCAGAGATACTGATCTTCAAACAGTAGGAAATTGATCATCTAAGCAAGTTCCTCTCTAGTACTCTGGACCTGAAATAATGTATTTTCTTTTTGCAAGCCACGGGTCTTTCATTTTGTTTCAGGCGCTGTCCATTCACTACAGTGGTCCACTGGAAACTGGACCTGATCCTGACTGAAGTAAAATGTCATGCATTTGGGTTCCAGTGGGAAAATTCTCTTTAGCTTCAATTGCAAACTGAGTCTTTTTGAGCTTTGAGAGTTACACCAAATAACTCTCCTTTTGTAAAAGCTGTGTTGAGTTACTTGGGCCCCTGAGTGGTTTTAGAATCTATCCCTGCTCCCACCAAGACTATAACAGTGGGGTGGCAAAGCTGCTGTTGGTCTCAATGAGATTGCATTACAATCCATATGGGTAATATTAGAGTGCCAGATCTTGGGAGCCATAGGTCCTGTGGCGGCTGAGGGTGTATTTATCCCAGCTGTATTCTGTGACATCTGGCACAACACAAGGAGCTTTATGGAGGCAGGGAGGACTGATTTAGTGCATATACCCTGGGTCTTGGGACAGCTCCTCAGGAAGGAACTCCAGGTAGTGTTGAGAATTCATTAGTGTTGAGGACAGTCAGGGTATTTCAGGTAGGGAGAATGCGAGAAGCCCGTCAGAAGCATCTGGTAAATCTGTAAATACAGTGAACAATTATTTTTTTTTAGGATTGGATACTGACATATATCTGTGAAGAATTCTGTCTGTAATTTCAAGTGGGAGAAGCCCCAGAAAAACCCAGCCATACACACCATGAAGTACACCCCTATAGTTTGGGGATTGCCTCTCTTTGTTGGTGTCCTGCCAGTCTGGAGTTGGATGCATTCAGTCTTAGTTAGCCAACACTGGGATTGAAGTATTGGTTGTGTGAAAATACCAGGCTTTAATCCTGTGACCCTGTAGTGAGCTGAATGACAGCTCCTGTCTCTAAAATCAGCCTGGCTGAACCAAAATGACTTTGTCTGCTTTGCTTTGCTTCCCAATAGAAAGATCTGTAGGAGGAAATCTGGAAGAAGACAACAAACCTTTCTCCTTATGCAGTGTGTGTTACTGCAATGACTTTATTGGGGCATGATGTTTCCTTTCCATTCTGCCAGGCAAAGTCTGTGAGGATTTAATCCTGCAGGCAACAACCATCAGATGGAAAAGATCATCTTCTGGTGAAGTTATTGGTATAATATATGTGCTGCCAATTAGAAAAAAAGAAACTTGCTGTTTTCTTGCATTTTTTCTCTGCCTGAGTTTGACTGCAGTCCTTCATGTTAACTCCACAGGATAAGCAAGATCAGGGCAGTGCCACTAAACCTTAGATGCCCCAAAAAGCTGGCATAATGAAAGGGAAAAGCAGCATGTGTGGGAGGGAGACCAGCCATCATCCTCCTTAGGATTGGCTGACCGTGCCAGAGCTACATTAGGACTTCCTTGTCTCTGGGGATGCTTAAATGAGGAAATCTCTTGAAGCTGGGAGAGCAGGACATTTGCTGGCTGCAGAGGTGGCTGCCTAGAGTCTGCAATCTTGCTCTGTCTGAATCTTGTGCTTTATGAGTTGTGCAGGCCTGAGCTTGTTTGGAGGCATAGTGGAAGACTTTAAAATATCACAACGAAGCAGCAAAACTTCTTTCGTAAGCAACTAAGTCACTCTGTGCATGAGGTAAGGCAGTGTACGTTGCAGTTGGCACACCCACCTCCCACGGCACGCAGTAAGATCAAGTCACTTGTGATAGCAAAGTTCTCAATTTTACTTTTTAACAATGTAAAAAGCTCTTAAGCTTTTAAGCCAGATATAATGGATTGTTGAGTAGTTCTCACTTGCTTTGGTTGCTTCATTTACTTAGGTTGTCCCAGTGCCCAAAGAACTTGTTTCTGTCCCATCCCAAACTGTGGAGACAGGCCCTGGTTGCTTGACCATCAGGTCTTGTAATGACATACTTGTGCTTGAGAATGTAAATAACTCCCTTTCATCCTGCCTTGCTGTTAACATCCAGCTGTTGTTTGTAATCATATTGAGTTGCACTTGATGAGAAGAAAGGATGACTGACCTCTAGTGTTTCCTAATTATAACAATGCCTGGTAGCGTCATTATGATTGTTTATTAATGCAACAAATAGAAACCCCTTTAAAGTAAGGAGTTACACTTAGCATAAATATCTGCTGCTGGCAGTGCTTGACAAGACAAGTCTGAACTGCTGGGCTGTCTGTGCTATAATTTTCCAAATATGAAACAACTTCTTGGTTATTTTTGATTGTGAGATAGACAGAAGTGTTTTCTTATTTTTCCTATTTGGGATGTTTGCTAAAAGTTGTTTGGATTTTGAGGAAAAATGAGCTTTACAGCCCTGAGAAAATGCTTCCTTTTTCTACAGCATAGATCACAGCAGCAGTAATGTATTGGTAAAGTCTTGGCTGGTTTTCTTGGATTGTAACTGTTATGTTGGGAAGTTTGGCTTAACTACATTTTCTTCAATCCTCAGGTTCCCCCTGAACTTCTGTATAGTCCCTCTTTTTCTCCTTGGGCCCACAACAATATTGCCTTTCACATCAATTTTACTTTGTCTCCTCTGCTCCCAAGAGCATCCATGTCATCAGCAACTTTGGTAGAGATATCAGTAAAATGTGCCCAGTCTCTCACTTGTAATCCATTTTTCGGCTGCCTCTTTTTCAACTTGGTAAGCCTTGCTCCAGAGGTGAATGTCACTGCTAGGGAAGAGCACAACCTCTGATTAGGTGGGAATTTGCTACCCTGTCCAATATCCTTCCTGATTTTGTTTTTTAGGTCTGTATACCTCTTCTCAGCTCGCCATTGAAAAGGCAGTGGGTGTGAAAAGTGTCAGGAGGGAAACAGGTTGATTGTTCCTCATTTGCCAAAAGCTTTCAGAACAAAAGCATTTCAGGAGCTGCTATTTAAGGTCACCTTCTATAATGTTAAGACAACTAGAGGGAGTTGGTGATCTCCACATATATTATTTTTTTTTCACAATATGCTGCATTTAATGCAAACAAATAGCATTTGATAAACACATTATTTGCCCCCCCACCAACGATTTCCTTGCCAATTATTTGAATGAATTTAGCACTCAGTAATTACAAGTACTAGAGAGAACAAATATTTTTTGCCTTAGGGTCTCATTGCAGCCCTGTGCTTCTTTTCCTGCCTCATGTAGTCCCAGCCTACGATCATTAGGATGGAGCTGGAGCTGTGGGAACTCCTGCAGCTTCTCTCTCCATGCTCTCCGAGTCCACTGCCATTCTGGGTGCTGGTTTTGCACAGGGTGTGGGGAGGGGATGAGTGGGTAAACAATATTGTTGTGGTTGGAAAATCAGACTGCTGGCAAAAAATGAATACATGTTCTATTACCTACCTTAACTATATCAGAGAAGTTGGTATTGAGTGACTTTTAAACCACTGCTGAACTCTGTTTTGTCTAGGTGGGAATATCTACCTACTGCAGTCAGACTTCAGTTCATTGTAAGATGTAGAACCTGATGCAGGTCAGCTGAGAGGAGTTGCTGTCTGAACAAAAGTATCAGCTTTGTTTCTTTGATAGCATTGATTTCTCTGTGTGTATTTAAAAGTGATTGTCTGTCTTCCTCGTTTTCTGTCTGACTTCCCTTGCTTATAACTTGACCACATCATCTACATGACACCTCTCATAATCTCCAGCTGCCTGTAAGCAATACTTTTTTATTGTTTTCAAAATGTAATCTGCTGGTATTTTGCCTTGCATCTTTCTTTGTTGTGGTTTTATTGCAGCAGTGCTGTGATTTGCTTACAACCAGGTATAATTGCTTGGAATATTCCAAGGCAAATTTTTATTCTATTTCAGACATACCTATGTTATTTGAACCAGGTTTTATTTGTTTGTACTTTGTCTGATATTTTTCTGCCAGCTCTGACTTCTGTCAGGAAAAAAGAAACATTTAGGAAAACCAATTCTCCTTCCTTTAGTCCAAGAAAAAAAATTCTTTATGAAACAAGGCAAAGCTAATGGGTAATGATTATTTGACATAAAACATGTACAGTTAACGGGAAGAAAAAGCCATGGCAGCTTGTCATTTGCAGTCTATTTATGCATGTAACTAAATCTGATTTATTTGGGGCTTGAGCCAAGGAAGTAAACCGTGAGATTCCCACTGACCTAGGATTTTTATTTGTGTGTTCAGTGATTGAGAATTGCATTACTTTTGTCTGTGCTTGCAGGCCAAATTCAATATAAACTGTGAATTTGTATGAGATGTACTAGAACTGAATCTTCTAATCCTATTGTTTGCACCTTTTTAAGTGTTGCATCATGGCTGGGATTGTGTGCCCTGCTTTGCTCCCTGTGCTGTGCTGAGGAGTACCAGGATGCTCAGAGTGGGTCTTCTTGCCCTGATGCTGCTCAGAGCATCCCTGGAGCTTTTCAGGGAGATCTGAAGTGGTTGAATGCAGTGTGAGTATGGCTTCTGAATTTCACTTTGTGTCCTGTTGTTGGTGAGGGACTTACCAGGAGCTATAGGATGGCAGGATTTGTGAATGAGATGGATGACTGTAGGATCAAAGGGCACTGTTTTGTTTGAGGCATGATTTCATAGAAATCTGTCATATTGCTGCAAACTTTATCCCTAGGACAAAAACTAGCTATGAAATTAATGAGTTTGGTCATGAAATTTTTGGATTCAAGTAGTTTGGGTCCTGTACTCGGATGCTGGCCTAGGATTAAAAGCCATTTTGCAGCCACTTCTCTGCATCTTCCCCTCCCCATTCCAGCCCTTGTCTTGTCCATTAATGTTACAAGTACTCTGAGGCAAGGACTGGCTCAGAATGGCTGTCTCTGCCTGTGTTTCTAATTGCCTCTGGAGCAGATGATGGAAACTAGTCCTTCCTTGCCTGGATGAATCACCCAGTCAAGGTCCCTTCCCTGCATGGAAGATGCATTGTTTGGGAGAGGAGGATTCTTGTCACTTTGAATGCTCTGGTGGCTCAGAAGGGAGCAGAGGGGTGGATGAACACTCGGGCATGCGTGTCTGAAACCACAACAAACTCAGTGCCCCAGGGTTTGCTTTTATTGCAGAGCCATTATTAGCCATGTGCAAGAATTCTGTTGTACAATGTGGTTGTGACCACAAAGAGCCCTCCAAATAACACCAGTGTCACATTTGTCAGCAATGGACCATGTACAGGGCCACCATTAGCTCAAGGGGTAGAGACTTACAGGGACTTACAAACTTAGGAGGGCTGGTACTCTCCTGACACCATATTCAGACTAAACCCAGCATCAGTAATTATGTTTCTTTTATTTGCTCCAGGATGTCTGGAATTGCTGCCTTCAGCTAATCTGTAATGGAGGCAAATGGGCCTGGGGTGTGTGTGTGTGCGGAACAGGACAAGGGGCAGCTCTGTGCTTTCGAGGGATTTCACTCTGTCACTTTCAGCAGGGATGAAAGGCTCTGGGTCCTGCTGCCTTCTCTGTGTACATATGGTAATAAAAATATTTACCCTTTGGGTAGAGTTGGGGTTTTAACTTTCACAGCAAAGCCAGGTGACTGCTGTATATTGCACTGGGTGGATCCATAGGGGCTCCTGACAGTGAATTCAGCAGAGGCTGTGGAACACATGTGCTCTAGGACAGACACAACTGGCCCTCCTGCTGTTTGCCTGCTGAAGTGGCTGGGCTGAGAGTGGCACCCCTTATGCCAGGGTTGTGCTGCTTCACTTCTCCAGGCCCCAGCTTCTACTGCTGCTGGGAGTCTGTCAGGAGAGAAGACAAAGTTTCCAACCTATCTTGGCTCTTTGTCTTCACAAACATCCGTGAAATACTTCAGATTGGGTAGGCACAGTTCAACATGCTGACACAGAGCTCTGCTAAACCAGAAGGAATCACTCCAAAGTTGGCAGGAGTGGAATCAAGCCCTGGAATCACATCACTTCCTTCCACCCCCAGAAATACTCACTGACCTCCTCTTTTCCCCTCCCATCCAGCAGTAGCAATATAAACCGAAGGAAAACAGCAGCAGCAGCTGCTCCTCCAAGCCCAGTCCTGATGTGGCCCAGAGGACATTTTTTCCTGTGTTGTGGTTTGCTGACTTTTCTCTTTGTCTTGTGTGTAATGGGAACAGAGCTCATGGAGCAGGGAGCATGCTCAAGGCAAATGGCTTCTGTGGGGTTTTTTCTTAACTTCACTTGGGCTGAATTCTGGTCCCAATTGCATAGGGATAAACCTGGGGAAATTTTGCTACTTCTCTGGTCCCACTCCAGGTTTACCCCAGTCAAAGCAGCAGTAGAAACAGGCTCTGAGATGCTTTCTGGAACATTCCAGCTTCCCACAGCAGCTGTTTATTGCTGTGTACTTTCCTTCACCACGAGAATTATGTCACCTCTGAGGGCTAAAGCCTCACCATCCTGCTTTGACTCTGAAAGGTACACAAACAGCTGGTCAGCTATGGATCACTACCCACAGAGCTCCTGTGCTGCCCCACTGCTTTGCAGAGAGCATTAGGCTGGCTGGGCTTCCTAGCAGGGAAGGTGCAGGGAGGAGGGCCCAGCAGGGTGGTGGCAGCCTTTGGTTGTTGTGAGGGACTGAACCAGGCAGCTGATGGCTGAAAGCAGGAAATCTCAGAGGTGGGAGCCTGCAAGATGCATCTGGCTGCAACACAGGCTTTCTTTTTTTGCAGACAGCCACAGTGCTGTCGTGGTGGCCCAACTGGTACAAACCTCCACAACAGGATACATAAGAGTCCCTGTCTGTGTCACTTCCCCATCCATAGCTTGTCCCAGATGCTGATGAGTGTGTGTCACACCCCAGTGCTTTTTGTGCACCGTGCTGGTCTTTGACAGGCTTCATTTCTTCTCCTGGTCTGGTCCAGCCACAAAGGGCAACAAGTTGGTTTATGCTGATAACAACAGTGATTCTGCAGTGTGGAAGATAAGGTTCCAAAGGGGTCAGGATTTTCAATAGTGTGCGGCAGTTCTGTTTGTCAGTGGTGGATCTCATATTTGATGACATTTGACAACTTCGTATATTTTATATATATATATATATATATATACACACACACACAGAGGCATGAAATGGCACATAAAAGTCCTTTCCTTTACAAATAGCTTTACAAACATGGATATTTAGAGGGATGCTTGGATAAGAGGGAAGGGAAATCAGATTCTTCTCTAAGCCAGGCCACTCCCAGTGGTATTCACGAGGGCTTTGACATGACTGGCATTGATGGCT
>NW_005054300.1:10367591-10401738 GCF_000277835.1 Geospiza fortis
TCTATGGGATTTTGAAACTAACGTTTTCTTGCTAGTATTTTTGTCAGGCCTTGACTTTTCCCTGTTGTTAGACTGGGACACTTCTGACACTTCCCAGCCAGTAAGCAACATGTGGGTGCAGAATTCCTCTTGGGAATTCCTCCACTGCTGTTCTGAAGTAACTCTTCTCCTCAGGGCTGTAGCTCTGTGGTGTAGAGCTGGGCACTCTGAGAGCCCACTATGCTTCCAGTGAGGACTAATCCATGACACAGACCTCCTTAGCTTTTCAGGGATGGGCACCTACTGATTTATTACAGTCAATTCTCCTCCTAGCTGTACCCTTTCCAAGAAAAAAAAAAAAAAAGTAATTCTGACAGTCCTAAGAAGGTACTGGTACCAACAAATGTTGCAGTTTGAAAGAAAATTTGCTGCTACTTTTCTCTGGATTGCATCAGTGCCTCTGCAGCTGGCAGTAGAAATTTGATAGTTCATGTAAAATAGGTCAGTCTTTTCCAAGTAAGAAACTATGGTTATTCTGTGAGGGGAATTGACTTCATTTAAGATTTCAGGAGTTGAATTGAAGTCAGACGGCAAGCCGAGAATGAAATTGAAAGTGTCAGCTTTGGTGGGGGGGAAGAATTTTAAAGAAGTTTGGGAGCTGCAGATGCATCTTGGATAGATTCAAGAAATCTTTGGCTTTATCATGTTTAGAGATTTAGCATGGGACTTCAATAAAAATCCTGGAGAGCTATAGGTGTTGACAGGGTTAATTTGGTAATAGTACCAGCACCTTTCATTGGTGCTGTTCACAAATGATAAACTTGTTGTTGTGTAGCACATACAAACTGGGGACTGCAGAGGATCCAGAGCTGTGGTTTGAGAAGTCCCAAGTGTTTCATTGCCCTCCCTTGCTGCCTGGAAATTTCTTCATTCTTTGTTAACTAGTTTGTTCTGTGAATGAATCACCAGTTCTCCAGAAGAGCAGCATGAAAGCACAGGGTTACACAAGCCAATTTATTCTAGCTTATGTACTTCAGGAGGCTCCCTTGGTCCTGTCCCTTTATCTACCCCTTCTCCACTCCACCAGCAGTGCTGCAGGGCAGGCAGTGCCATCCTGCATTGCACACGTGGGCTTCTGTGCCTGGCATACAAGGGCAGGAGGAACTGGCATAAGATCACTTGGAAAGCCCGTAGGAGAACTGAGAATAGTAAAATGTATTTTTTTCCTGATGTTTACACAGAAAAATGCCTAACAGCAGTTAGAGGAATCCTACTGTTTTATAGTAGTTGAATTTCAGATTTTTTTTTTCAGTTCTGCATCAAAGCCCCTGTGATTCTGTGTGTGTGTGTGTGTGTGTGTACCATTGTTTCATTTATCTGTCTTTCTTTTTAGCTGCCTGAGACACCTGATAGGTGAGTTCAGCAAGCAAGGAAAGCAAATGGGTCATTCTTTCATAAACACCTCAGTCCTAGAGAGGGCTTTAGAAACCATTGACTTTCCTGCTTTGTAGCCTTTTTAATGTATTGGAAGTGTATGGTAAAATCAACATGGTAGAAAGTGATAATTTACTGTAGGGTAGCTGTGTGCAAGGCTCTGTTTGAGATCTCAGTCGCGTCAGACTGTGGGGGTCCCTGCTTAGACTTGGCAGAAAAAAGCCAAGGGGGGCTATAATGTAGTTTTAGATAATGAAAGTGGCAGCATGGATGTCTTCTGAAGTAAGAAGTAAGTCTTGGCATGTAAGTCTTCTGCATGTAACTAAGTTGTCTAAGTTTTCATAAGAAATCCATAATGGAGCCAGGGCTTGACTGCCCAGAACATTACTCCAGCAAATTAGGCAAGAGTGCTGCTTTCTCTTTTGAAACAAACAGTAATTCATGGGAAAAATTCTCCCATGCATTCTAGGAGAATAGAAGATCGGTCAAGATTTTCTGTGTGTGGTGCAAGGGCAGAGCTGTGCTCTAGGAAAGCAAGTAATCTGATAGCAGATAACTTAATGAAGTCAAATAAAATTAATTAAACTAGAAGAAAATATTTATATTTTATACTATAAAAGGAACAAAAGCAAATGGAAGGACTACTGAGTTGTTTCAAAATTTTATGGTAAACCATTTCAGACCTCTTACTACTTGTCTTGGAGTCAGTGGGTTTTGTCATCATGGTTCTTATTACAGCTTTCAACACAACTCTATATAATTTGTGTCCCTAACCAGCTCTGGAGTAGGCCAGGCTTAAAATTCAAAGTGGAACAAGGAATTTCACTGCAAAGAAAGCTTCATGTAATCAGTTATGTTTTGTATGCAGGTCTGGAAGTGTCAAAAATCATTGGACTGAGATTTACTCCTTTGTGGAAAGCCTTGCTGAGAAATTCATAAGGTAAAGTTTTTTTAAAATGATACTTTAAGTTCCTGTACATGATCTGTTTTTTTGTTTAGTGCTTATTAGCAAATGAATTTCTGCTGGGGTAACGAGTGTGACGTGGATCTGGCCTGTTCTTCTCTTTCAGCCCAATGCTGCGGATGTCCTTCATTGTTTTCTCTTCACGGGGCACTACGATCATGAAGCTGACAGAGAACAGGCAAGTTCCTCCCGCTGCACTCCTCCAGAAACACCCTCTGTCCCTCCTCTCTCACAGCACGTGGCCCCATGCCCAGAGTTTGGAGATCTGTCTTGGTCCTTGTGTGGCACCAACGGAAGCCCTCTGCTCCATTCCCAGCTGGAGGAAGGTTTAGAAGGCCTTGGGGTGTCCCATTTCAGTTTCTTTTCAGCTTTGCAAGAGGAAGGCAGCACTGGGCTGTCTGTTCTTTGCTGTGGTATTTCAGGGAGAAATTGCATTTCCAGTTGAGGATCCAGGTACATACTTGCTATCCCCAGCTACCCAAATAAGAACAGCTTTTGTGGAAGAGATTTCAGACCCTGAACTGGTGAGCAAAGGAGTGTATGAGAGATCCCCAGTGCCCTTGGAAGGGACTCAAAGCCCTGACCTTTACACCAGGTTGTCCCCAGTGCTGTTGCACCCCTCTCCTGGACTGCCTGCAAACAGCTCCTGTGCCAGTGGTGGTTTGCAAAGCCAAGTGACAGTCTTTGTAGGAAAAAAAATGGAGAAAGATTCTGGTTGCCAGATTCACAACCAAATTTTCTTTCTTTAAAAAATAAATGAATAAAAACCCCCAAACCACTAGTGAAAACAACCCAAACACAAAAAATTATCACCCCCTAAAACATTACTTTTTAATTTAATTTTCTGTACATGTGCAAATCCCTGTCATTGGGGTGGTTCGAAGTATTTTCTTTCATTTCAGCTTAAAGCCTTTGCTTTTGCTGCTGCTGTCTGTGTGAGAGGGCCTCAAAAGTACAGGGCACCCTATAAATAATGGGAACTCTGGAGCAGGAAGAACAACTGCTCCCTCAGCTTTGGACTCCAAGGACTCATCCTAAGCCAGATACCCTGCAGGGCTCTTGTATTTCTGCTGGCTTCCCTGAGCTTTGTTTCAGGTCTCCATCATGTATTTGGTGGCAGAGGTCAAACTTGCTTACTTTTCTCTGGGTGAATTTGCTCTTTGCAAGGTAGAAAGTTCAATATGTTGAACGTGGTATTGGAGTGTTTTCTGTACGGATCACAGTGTGCCTTTTCAGCTAATTTTATACTTCGAAAGAGTAAAAATGTGCTTTTTGCACTAAGGACATCCCCAATCCAAGCTCCTCATTTTTACCTTCATCCCATATAGCCTCCTGTATTCTCTGTAATTGTGGTTGTGCCACCTAAAATACCCAGTTGCCAAATGGAGTTCAGAAAGGTTCTCACTATTCTCTTAAAGGCTGCCCCATGGCATCTGGAGCTGATGTTTGAACTGCCTATGTGTTCCATTAGTATAATAAAAACCCTTGTCAAGGATCAGGGTCTTTTGGTGGTCAGTGATCAATTAAATTATTAATGTCCCTGAATGTTTTTTTTTTTTTTCTGGTTAATAGGTATTTGGGGAGTAAGAAGCTATGCAACAGGGGTCATGACATGCCAGTGCTTCTGTGTCCAGGAGTAATCTATGGCCCAGGAAGGCTGATGAGTCCCTGGTCTAGGATAGGAAATTCTCTGCATTCCCATCCTGTTCTCTTATCTTTTGGCCTCTTCTTTAAAATGGAAAAATCCTAATCCAGACTGTCCTGATGACTGATTCAATACAGAATTTTAATTTGTCCCAATTTTGTGACAGGGCCATAAGCTTTTAAACTCTGTTTTCTTCTCCAGTTTATTATAGTTTAATATCTTGCATTGGCTTTAATTCAATCTTATCCTGGCTGAGAATATTACGAGAATGAGGGAACAGGGACAGAATTCCATCTTTGAAATATGTTACCCTCATGCTGTACCCTGTGTCTGGTTTTGTGCTCCCATGGATGTTTGGGTGATAAATTGTGGATTTTGAAAAAAATCCTGGTTCAGCCAGTGTTCCAGCTGATGTGTATGCACTCTGTGCAATTGACTGACAGGCTGCATAATCTAGCTGTGGTACAGGAATATCTCAATAAAAGAAAAAAAAACTTCTAATAAAATATTCTCCTGGGATTTTTTTGTTTGTTTGTTTATTTGTGTTTGGTTTTTTCAATCCAAAGGGAAGCCATAAGACGAGGGCTCGACACTCTTAAGGAAGAATTGCCTGGAGGAGACACGTTCATGCATGAAGGATTTAAAAGGGTACACATCACAGTACCTACTTCCTTTGTTTTACACTAGAAACTTTGCTGCTGGTATTCTTATGAGCTAACCATGTTCTACACTTCATTGCAGGCAAATGAGCAGATTTACCATGAGACTTATGGAGGTATGTGCTGTGCAGTGTTCATGTTAATGTCTGCATTGAGGAGACAGGATTATGGTTCTTTTTGTGAACTGCAGTAAACCCACTGACAGAAGTGCTGGGGAAGGAGGGCTGTTATGCAACATCACATTCCATTTTGACTGCAGCCCTAATCCTGAATGGGTGATTCATGGTTTATTGAGATCAGAGAGGACCAGTATGATCCTAGATCTGGCCATTGCAGAATGCAGACCAAACCATAGCAGCCAGAGCTGCCCATCTTGCACCCAGCAGACAGGAATTCCCACATTTTCCTGGTCCTTTCTGTCCTGATGCACTCAGCCCTCTCTGCTTTGTGATCCCACACCCTTGTCCTCTTTAGTGTGAATGAGAGTTTTGCATCAGTGTGAATGATTTGTGTTCAGATTCTGAGTTCCTAAAATGTGCATTTTCACTAAATTTTGAGAGGAAAATATATTTGTGGTTTTTGTCTGTGCCAAAAGAAGACCTAGTTAATTAACAAGACTTGCTTAGTTCACACCCTGGTGTGAGGTTCTCATTTGTGAGCTAATGGTCTCCTAGGAAGAAGGTTGGTTCCTTTTTATTAAAATAGGCTGCGAGTGTAGGAGCAGCAGCTCTGCACAGTGTTGCAGCATTTGTGCCAGTTAAATCAGGAGTCCTGAAGTGTCCAACTGAAAACAATTCCACTTCATAGCATATAGCTAAGAACTAATCAAGTATTCTGTAAATTGAATTAGGAAGGAAAAAGAGTAGATGAGATCTGGATTTAGAAGCTAAACTACCTGGGAAGAAACAAGCATTGAAAAGAAAACAAAATAAGATCTCCAGTTTTTTTCAGCATCTTTCAAGGTTTCTGGGCACAAAAAAAAAATCCAAGCTATTTTTTGCCCCAAGTTGCAGGTCATTTTTTTAAGATTTATGTCTGTGTCTGACATGGCATGGGAAGGACTGTGTGGCATAAGAAACCTGTCAGAACTAATCAGTCTGTAATTTCAGACAATATGGAGGAAGACGCTTGAAATTGTAACAGATTATTTTGAAAAGATAACAAATACTTGCCTGAAAGTAACATGTATTTGTATTTGTTACTTTGCTTAAGAACTGTGGACTGAGAATGGTTGGTTGAACTATAGTTTGAATGTTAATTTGGTTTAATTGTGTTAACAGGTTGCATTTTTCCTAGGTAGCATTGTATATACATAATGCAGTATAGAATACATCTCTGCAGTCTATGCAACCTTTTCACTTAAATTTAGATGGGATATGAAATGTTGTATCAAAATACATGAATTTTTCCTAATGAACCTGATCTTAAGGTTTCCACGTGCTCAGAATTCCTATGAATTTCACTGGAAGGTCTTGTTGCTTGAGAACTGTAGGACTGACCTCCCTGTAGAAGCCCATTTCATGCCATGTTCAGTGGGGTTGCTCTTTCAGAGCCTGCTGGAGGGAAAGGTAGGATGGCAGGAAAGATCCTTTTGCAGAAGTACCACAGTCTCTGGACAATGTTTATGTAGAGACAAGTTTGTCAAGAGAAGAGGGGAAACCTCCTCTGTGTGAACCCATTTTGTCAGTTCTCCACGTGTCTGTAATCTTGGTAGCTGCTCTATTTTATTCAGAACAGAAAAGCTGGTGTGTGGACCTGGTTAGAGCAGCACTTCCCCTGCAGTGATGCTGTGGTGTGAAGGTGCTCAGGTTCTGGCTCGTTGCAGGCCTTGCATCTGGCCTTCAGCTGGTGTCTCACCAAGTCCATACAGACCAGGCTGAGAGTCTGGCTTAGGGGTTTGTATTTATTTGTCAGTGAAAAGGATTGCCTCACTCCAGAGGTTTTTTCCATTGCTGAATCTTGTGCCATGTGTGTGCAATCTGTTGTTGACTGTCCTCCGCGCAGGAGTTCGGACGGCCAGTGTGATCATTGCCCTGACGGACGGCGAGCTGCAAGACGCTCAGTTTTATTATGCAGAGCAAGAAGTAAGTCACTTCTGTCTTTATCCAAACTAATTTATGTCATCTAAAAACTCCCACACCTGGACCCATTTACTGCTGACTCCACTGATTATATGGCTTTGCACTTAATGTCACTTCTTGGGTTTTTAGGCCAACAGAGCCAGAAGCTTTGGAGCTATTGTTTATTGTGTTGGAGTGAAAGATTTCAATGAAACTCAGGTAACTTGCTTGTTTTCTCTTGTGTTTTTCTGTTGTATTACTGCACAAGGAACAGCATCAGATAAAGGCATTTATTTAATCACTTGGGGCATAAATCATTTCGTGTCACTGTGATGTCTGTTAGCAAGTATGAAAGGGCCCAGTTTTGTTCACTGTAATTTTGTTTTCCTCATGATTTATGATTGTCTTTCTTTGCAGCTGTCAACGATTGCTGACAGCATCGATCATGTTTTTCCAGTTAAAGGAGGCTTTTATGCCCTAAGAGGAACCATTGATTCAGTAAGTTGGATGTTCTGAAACACAGTAAAGGGTGCCCTTTCCTGCAGTAATATAGCATAGATGAAAATGGTTACCAAAAAATGCCCTTATCTAAATCTTTCAGATTCTGAAGAAGTCTTGCATTGAGATCCTGGCAGCTGAACCATCCAGTGTTTGTGCAGGAGGTAAGTTTCCACAAGAACAGTGTGTTAAGGCAAATGAATGACACTGATGAAATGTCAGTAAGTACCTAATGTGGTACTGGAGCTGAAGCCTGTGGATGTGTTAGAGCATCCTCTCAGGCCATGGCTAAAGCCCTACATGTTCCTCCTCATCTTGAGAAAAGCATTCTGACAATAAACATGTAGCTGCTGTGGCTGAGTACCAGCTTGGAGAGCTGACAGAAGCAACAAAACTGAGAAATTTTTTAAAAAATCAGAGGGAGAGAGAGAGAAGAAAAGTAATGTAAAGCCAGACTGACAGAGGTATTTCAGGGTCTAAAAGCAATATCTCACAAATTTCTGGAAAGATTGCATTCCTGGCATCTGCTAGGACTTGTCAGCAGTTAGAACAAGACTTTGCAAAACATTTACAGAAATCTAAGGTTTATTGAACCAAATATAATTTGCTGCATAGACCAAGATACCCCTTGTGTTTTCCAAAATGCTAATGCTTTACTTATTTGAAAGAACCATTATTCTTTATGGTAAACATGAAGGATACCCAGAGGAGTTGTTGATAATTTCATGCCTTTCATGTCTAGTATATTTAACTTGGATTTGTTCTGGTTTGTGTTAGCGATTCTCTTGTTGAGGTTTTTTCTACTTTAGAGGCTATTGCAGCAGAGTAAGTGACACCATAAGTTTGCTGGAAGGTACAGTTTTTCAGCATGGTTATTTAGCTCTCGTGTTAGTGTCTTGTGTTCATTTCCTTATACAATGTAAAAACAAGCGCATAAAAAATGGCAATGATGCATGAAAGCTGACCTTGAAAACAGATAAAATATGAAACTCAGGAAAAATTTAGTATCACAGAGAGAAATTGAGAAATTGTTCACTCTTCATTTCCACATGTCAATCTCAATATGATCATACCCTGAATATTTCAACTTAACATAGAACATCTTTGTGTCTCTTGAATTCTTCTGAAGTATATTATTTTGGACTAGATGTAAAGTCTCATTTGTAGAAAATTTAAAGCAATTATTTTACTTTTAAAAATGTTGTGGAGTTGAGTGGGAAAAAACAGTTTTAAAGCTTTGACATTTAAAGCTTTTTATTTCATAATGATACTGTCATATTTTTGCTTACTTATTGTATACCTGACAATTTTTTTGTGCAAAGCTTATTACAAGCCATCCTGTTCAACAAAAATGCTTTTAGCTACATAAAAATGTGAGTGTTCCAATAGGAGGGATTTTAGTATTCTTGAAACTGTTTGGGACAATGTTAAGAATATAGGAAAGTTGAACTGGAAACAATGTTTTTCAAATGGAATGTTGAAAATATTTTTAAGGAATGTTTGAGAAAATAAATTCTCAAGAAAAAAATTCTTTCAACAAAATTAATATATTTCATCAAAAAGAGTAAATTTTTTTTTCCAAAGGATAATTTGTTCAAACTACTTCATTTTTGCTAAGCTTCCTAGGTAAAAAGTTTGACAAATGTGATTAAAATTCCACAAGTACACTTTAAAAGTAGTCTGCCCTTAAAAAAAAAACAAAACTCAATATTGTTACCTTACTTGCATCTTGCATCTGTAGAATTTTTCATTGTCTTTGTGGCTTTAAAACAAGACCAATATCAATTGGAGGAATCAGTTTCTGGGTGATGCTGCTGATTCAGCAAGGTATCAGTGCTTTTTCCACTTGAGTTCTGAGGTTTGCTCTGTCCCTGTTCGCCAAGCAAGGGCTGGCACATGGGGAAGCTTTGCTGCCCAATCTCCACATGCTTGAAGGTTTTCTGGTAGCAGCAGAGAGCTTGAAAAGGGGAGGAAGCCAAAGCTGCAGCTCCACATGATGTGCACTATTTGTATACCATGGTATTTAAAGTATTAAAGCCTTGAGCACTAAAAATCAGGCCTGCAATAGCATTTATCATTATCCCACAAGCCACAGCTGGAATTACCTCCTGCAAGAGGTTTTACAGCACGAGGCTTCAAATATTTACATTTGTGCTTAGATTTATTATCCTTTATTATCACACTTACTTCAACATAACTAGTGGTTCATCTGTGTAGATTTGTGCACCACTGTCTTCTGAAAGGAATCTCCTGGGAATAAACAACTTTTTTCATGGTAGTGTGAATCCAGATCTTGAGTTCAGTTCACTGGACAGTTGTAGTGCCACTCTATGTGTAATATGGTTTATTTTTTTAATGTGCTTCATTTGGACTTTACTTCATAGGCTTCACTATTTTTTGCATTAATGTCAGAATTTTTATGCATTTTAAATTTAGGTAATTACTCATAATGTATTCTGTCAAGATCTATAGCCACTGAAACCTACATCAAGATATATACACACTTGCATGGTAGATGTACTCACTGGCTGAAAATTAGAACATAACATTTTCTAGAAATTCACCATTCCTCCTCATTTAGGTTAGGAGTGTTTGTTTGTTTAAATACATAATAGAATTTTTCATTTCAAAATTATGATTGAAAAACAATGAACCTTTGGAGAGAGTGCAATATATTATCACATTCTCCAGCAAAGATGCTTGTCTATTTACAGCCTTGAAACGTGTCTGTCCACACTTTTTGTATGAAACTTATCTGAGTGAGGAGGGGATAACTGGTTTAGCCTTTATTTAGCATTGCTAACAATTTTTATGATTTGCTATGAGATTGTGAGGGTTTTGTGTGGCTCAGTGGAAACAAGTCATGATCAATCAGGACTTAAAGCAGGGTCTGAGCTACTCCTTGTAAGTGTTCTCATAGTTACTACTGTGTTGGTGATTGCTGGTGATCTTGGCTTCATTTTTGACTTGCCAGAAGTTTAGTGAAATGCTAATGGAACAATTTGTATGTGTTGACAATTCCAGTTGGGACTCTGGCTTTCTGTGACGAAGCTATCTGGCAAATCCAGTTACAAACTGATCTCGTCATGTGGTGACAGCTATCTGATGTTTAATGCTTTTTGACCCTGCAAATTCATTGTCCCCAATGTGCAGCAGTGTAGTTGAGTCCTTCCTGCTCCCTCTGATTTAAAGTGACCAAGACATGCAGCCTGTAAACAGGCTATCAGTGCAGAATCGGAGGTGCCTCATATCCCCTTTGACAGCATCATTGCTTTGATTATGCTTATGGTACGCAGACGTGATTGAAAGGTTTTGTTGGATGTGGCATCCTAGTGGCCACATCAAGTACCAGGTGTGGATGCAAGCAGTCAGCTTCTCATCAGAGGCAGAGAAGCGGAGCCGACAGCCCAGCCAGTGCACACCAGCTCCAACCCAGCATCTCGCTGCCAGCGCCGCCCGGTGCTTTCAGTGCTGACCTTTTTCCCTTCGCTGTCTTGTCAAAAGCTGCAATCCATGATCTGACAGTAACTAAGGAGGAAAAGGACGCAGCCAGAGCCAGGGCGCAAAATTAAATGGAATTAGCCATTTCAACAGAGCATCACCCAGAACACGTTAATGCTGCAGAGCAACCGAGGTACCAGCTGTTTACGTTTCCCTGGTATATTTTCAGCTTGTGTTGGTGGACAAGTTACTACCCAATCACTTGTTCACAACTGACTGCAGTTGTGCAATTGTGCAGAGTGGCAGTTACAGTGAAAAGAACGGCAGGAGAGGTAAATTGTCCTGACAAGACTAAACTTCTAGATGTAGCTTTTACCTTGGATGTCTTGTGTTGAAATTTTCTTACTTGCAGCATCTTTTTAAAGCCACTAAAGCAGCCACCATTTAAGCTTTTGTGATTGCTGCATTTTAAGACCATTAATTCTTGTGAAGGGGAAGAAAAATTTAAGTGCAATTTTGTTTCAGCAAGCTTCTTTTACAATATAAAATTGAAATGGGGAAAAACTATCATCTTGGCTGGGTGTTCAAGCCCCTGTGAAGTGGGCTGGCTACAAGCAAGTCTGCCGCTGTGAGGTCCCAGGCAGGTAGTTCTGGTGGGTGGGCAGAGGCCCAGTTGCCCTCAGGGCTGGTCATGACTCTCAGCTCTGCTGGCAAAAAAAGGGATGCTCATAATTCTCACTATAGCAGCTGGGTTAGATGTGGAATGGCTCAAGGCACAGATCTGACTAAGAGGAACTCAAGATTCTTATTGGAGTAAGAAGCAGATGAATCTACCCTACAGTACATTTTCATTTGTTTAAAGAAATGCTCATTACCCCCTGTGAGAAGCAGGATGTAAAACCCTTCCCATTAAAAAGGGGCCAAATTCTTGAGATCTCAAATTTTATGATTCTTCTTTAGCAAGGTACCTAAGCACATGTTTCATTTCAAAATGCACTCCAGTAGATACTTCGGTTTTCTCCTCCCAAAATACCTTCTTTGATTCCCGTGTATCTTGTGGCTTTTGTCAGTTCAGAGCCCTGCTCTAGAGCAAGTTACCATGACGAAAACCAGTGTGTGGATTTCCAGTGCATGATTGTAACTTGTGAATGCCCCAGTCCAATTTACCAGGACTTGCATTAGATCTCAATGCCATGGTAATGGCAGTGAGTGAGAGTGTTTTTTACAAAAACAAGCTGTTTGTACAGGAAAGTAGAGAATTCCACATCCTTGTGCTAGCTTGCCTTGCAGTAGTTTGATAAAGATGGGCAGGCAGATGAGGCTGAATGTATTGCAGCCACCTTTGGGCCTCATGTAGTGTGATCCAATGAGTCCTTCCTCCAAAGCACACAAATGACATGGTAGTGCCTTGTATGGAATGTTGCTAAAAGCCAAATTTTATATCACTAAAAATCATGTACAGCTCTCCTCAATCCTACCAACATTGTTTTGTTCTCCTTTTTAGTATGTTCATCAGAATATAAATGATGATGCATGTAGACCTGTTCATGGTTTTACTCACTACCTGGCATACTATGTAATTTATTCATGTTTTTCAATGTGAAGCTTGAAGACTAATTATTCCTGTGTTGTGCTGTTATACCCCTTACATTGGGCTGATCTCAAATGCTGCTCAGAGGCTGGTGTGAGAGCCGTGTGGAGGATTTGGTTAAAGTAGGAAATTCATGCATGAAAGTGCAACTTCAGTGATTTGTGCCCTTGCTGTGTGCCAGCAATCTCAGCTGTCAGTTGGCTGCTGCTCGGCAGTGTCAAAGGGAGTTTCAAAAGTGTGCTGGGGACAGAACAAATTTGTAATGTATCTCTCCACCTGCCTGCATTAAAGGTCTTATCTCTGTGGTCAGTGTAGCAGCCACAATGGCTTTTTGTGTCCTAGAGGGAAGTTTCCCTTGCCATGTCCCTTCCTGGTGCATCTTGTGCCTAGTTTGGCAATTCAGGCTCACCCCAGCAGACAGGGGACTGTGGCTCTGTGTTGGGCTTCGCCTGTGCACAGTAAAAGAGAGGGAATACAAACCATTGTGTTGTTAGAGCTTTGAGTCACAGGAGCTTTAGGAGTGGAGTTCTGTCTGTCAGCATCTTCCTGAGCGGAGCTCTGCTGAAAGCATGGTGCCAGGAGGAAGGACTGGTACAGGTGGTTAGCAAAGGGGTCTGTCCCAAAAGCCATGGAGGAACCATGAGATAACATCAGTCAAGTCAGACTTAGTGGCATCTTTAAGGCATTGCAGTTGTGTGTTACACTTGTGGGAGCTGACTTGAGACAAAAAGAAGACTCTGAAGCACTAATGCCACTGCAGCACTCTTGGACATTGCTGCTGAATGGAGGGAGTGTCTGTGGGGATGTTTTGTTTCAGGCACAGGGCAGAGAACAGCAACTGTCATGTTTCAGTTCCAGTCACTCTGAACGGAAAAGCTGTATTTGAGTTACTTCTCATAAATAAATCATAAATCTTCTATATTTTTGCTTACAGAATCCTTTCAAGTGGTGGTGAGAGGCAACGGCTTTTATCACGCAAGAAATATCGACCAGGTGCTCTGCAGCTTCAAGCTCAATGACAGCCTTACTATCAGTAAGTGTGCAGGCTGGAGGACTTCAGTGACACCTCTGGCTGTGTCACCTCACAGGCCACGGGCCAGTTCTCATCCATGTTAAGGGGAGTCCTTGCAGCAGATGTGAGAGGGAGTTGGGGTAGAAGTGTGCACTTAAAAGGAGCTTGAAATTCATCCTTGTTCAATGCAGTGACCTGTGGGCATTGTGTAGTGAGCACTTACTTGGGACATGCTGCTGTACCGTGACCTTAGCACTGTTGTAGTGATGCACGTGGGTGCTGCATGCAGCAAGAGAGGACTGGGGATCAGGTTTTAAGATGGAAACTTAAAATTGTTTCCTATTCCCTTATCCATCAGCAGTAAAAAGAAGTACTGCTATCTTGATCCCCTGGTGGTGTTTTCAGTTTTTAGTCACCCGTTCAGGGGACAATTGCCATAAAGCCAGGCCTCCCAGGCGCGCTCTGCTCCTCTCTGACACCAGTTGCTGGTCCCATCACAGTGACTGTGTAACATGGAAACCCTCTGTCATTGTTGTGCTGAACAGGGTCTTGTGTTTACTATCCCAGCAGCCAGGCAAAGGACTGAATGGCCAAAAAAGATGGAGTGCCCAGTTTCTCAGCAGTCCCCTCTCATTCCTGAGAAGCAGTGTGTGTTGGGCAGTGAAATATGGTGTGGGGAGAGGAGCTCTGCTCCTATTTCATGTATGCTGCCCTTGTGGCCTGAGCACAGTGGAGGCTTTCATATGCTGTTGTGGCCAGACTGGTGCCTTCCCAAGCAGTGAATTAACTTACAAGAGGGAGCACATGAATTGCTCCTTCATTTCCCATCCCAGTTGTCTATGCTGATGCTGCAGTCAGTCAGCTCTGGTGGTCTTGCATTTATTCCACTTACAGATATGCTTTAACCAGGATTTGTTTTTTGTGGTTTATCAGTTAGACAGACTTTTTGCTTTTTCTTCCCTGGCCCCAGTCATTAGCACCTTGACTGGACTTCACACAGTGAGTGCTCACCTGGGCCTGGAAATACACAGGAGGAAAACGACTCTGATTCCATTCCGAATCCATGCTGTTTTCTGGGTGAAGTTTGCAACAGATGTTGTGATGAGATGCTGATCTGTGCTGGCTTTTTTTCCCTCCCTAAAACATACCACATTTCCATGTCCTTATCTCTGCATGGAAGGGAAATGAGTCCTGAATTCAGGTGTGCTTGAAGTGGGAGAAGCATGAAGGAGCAATTCTTACATCTGTTGTTGCTTGAGTTAATTTTTTTCCTGCATAAAGAGTAAACAGGCCTCAAAAGTAGAAGTAAGATGGCAGCCTTTATTAGCCCTTTATTCCCTTGGGTAGACCTCTCTTTCTCCAGGCTGGCAGCACAGTTGTTTGCTGGCCACTCAGAGCTAAGCTGCAGTCACTGGAGTGGTGTGTCTGCTCTTGTGCCTCAGCTTACACACTTCTGGTGGAGTGGCAGTGCAGGATTACTGCTGGGCCTCCTGTCTGTATTCATAGGACTTGGCTTTCTGGATGTGACTTTTGAAAGGACAGGATTACCACTGCTGAATCTTGGAGCAGTGGAATGCAAGGAGGTGGGAAGCTGTGTGGCCTTGTGTTTGACCCTGCCTGCACCAAACCCTTATAAACATGGGCTGTTTACAGATGATGCTGCCACAGAGGGGAGGTTGGGTCCAGGAGAAGCAGAGCAGATCCTCATGATAACATCAGTCCTAGCCCTCTCTGCCTGTTTCCTGTAAATGACCAACCATCTCTTGGGTTTGGTTCCCAACCCCCCCAGTATTTTTTCCATTTCAGCTCCACCCCATCCCTCTCCTTCCTTTTCTTGGGCTCAGACAGTGCAGCCTTGGATTCTTTTCTGTGTGTATTTGAACATAGGTAGACAAAAATTGAACCCTAAACTTTTGAGCCCTTGAGGAACTTGAGGGGTTGGATTATTCAGTGTGAGTAGAGATTGTATGTAATTTTCAGCTAGACATGATGAATACTGCTCAAAGCTGAATTCCAAGTGGCTGATCACTGCTGTCAGGAACAGAGATAAATGTCCAGTTCTTAGCTGTGGTATCTCTGGCCTGATAGCATCATATTGGCATCAACATGAATTGTTATTCTAGTACTTGGATTTGTAATCAGCACCATTGGGGAGTATTGGTACTTGCTGATATATTGAGTTCATCTGTGGCTGTCACTTCCCAAGGGGGTGGCCTGCTTGAATCAATTTCAGTTTTTCTTCCCTGAGAGTTATATTCATTTCCTTTCAGATGAAAAGCCGACTTATGTTCATGATACATACTTGCTTTGCCCTGCCCCAGTGATAGAAGATGCTGGACAGTGAGTATTGCATTCCAGCATGTGTTGAGAGGGTGGACTTCTGGGTGAAGATGTCATAAATTTGTGTGTGTGAGTGTCTTTTTGCAGCCATCTCCTTTGTGCCAAATCCTTTCCTAATATCAGCCAGCATAGCTCTGTTCAGTGCTGGGTCTTCAGCACAGTTTAACCAAAGGTCTTCTTGGACCGTGGCACTGTATCACAGAATCACAGAATGGTGATTCCTCCTCTCTTCCTATATCCTGTTGTTTCAGACCAAAGACAGTTTCAAGGCAGTTCATTACATTCAAGACAGACTTTTAATTTTGATGGAAAGGAGATGCTTGATTTGAATTCCTTTGTTGTTATTGTACATGTTGCTTCCTGTATTTTGCTCTGCTGTGTCTAGTGTTGATATTTTTCAGCCTTTTTTATACTGTAGACTTCTGGCACAATGCCCAGCCATTTCCCTAGGTGGTCTTGTGGGTGCTTAAATACTGTACTGGGACTATGGGTGAATGCCTCCCTTGCCTTTTGTATTTGTAGGTGAAGGAAATTAATTTGGTGGGGTTTTGTAATTTTTTTTATTATTACTTTATTTTTTTTCTCCCCTGGCCCCTTTCTCTGATATTGGAGAATGGCTAGGGAAGATTCTTCTTGAATTTCACTGGCATTTCAGTGTTTTTACCCTTCTTGATCTCAGTGCAGGGGTTCTGGATTTGCTTGGATACAAAAGAACACACTCTGATTCATTGACAGAAGGGTTTCTTTAAATAAATAAAGTCTTGAAGTTGCTTGTGCTATGTACAGTAGTATTGCTATTGTCTGAGGCATTCTGTTATGACTCAGTGTCCTGGTGCTCTTTGCCTCAGGTGGGATGGGGGTTTTTTAATAAAGAGCATATGTCCCAGCTCAACTAAGGTAACATAAAAAGGTTGGGTCTTGGGTAAGCAGGGAGGCAAATGCAGGTAAGTGCCTGAGGCCATGAAAATTCCCTGACTCAGCAGGACCCACTATCCATGCAGGCTCATAAACCAGTGGCTAAAACAGAGACAGAATAAAGGTAACAATGGGTGTAAAGATGACACTAAAAATAAACATATCTGTTTTGTGCTCTAGGGTGGTTTTCCTACAAGTCAGCATGAACAACGGGCTAACGTTCATCTCCAGCTCTGTCAGCATCACCAGCACACATTGTGTGAGTAACTCCAATGGGGCTTGACAGAGGAACCATGAGACCCTGGAAAGAAATGGTTGTTCTCCAGGCAAAGCCTCCTTGAGTGAGCCTGACCTCTCTGCAGCTTCTGTGTCACTGCTACTGACTGATCCCAGCAGCTCTTGGGAAAATAACCAGAGCTACTTAAGGTCAAATTGTTATTGATGGTGGATAGATCATAATAGATTTTCTGAGTAAAAAATTAGAATAAGAGGCACCCTGCCCATTCCTATGCCAGGAGGGAGATCCTCAAAACTAGGATCTTAACAGAAGGAGACCTGAGAAAATGATCACAGGAGCATCAGGGACAGCACTCTGTTGAGCCTTGGGGTCCCTGAGGCATCTGGGGTAAAAGGCACCACTGTTATCTGGAAAGGCCACAGAGGGAATGGACAATGATGTCTGTTCTGCATCATGTGGTCAAAAAGACCAGGTAGAGTGTCAGGGACAAACAGCTAGAAGTGATCCTTTATCAAAATCTGATTTTTAGAATTAAATAAATAAAATTAGGAAACTGACTAATAGATAAGGAGTTGTCTTCCTTGCCTTGGGGTAAAAATTGGCAGTGCTGATAGCTGGTGAGAGCAAGTACAGTAATTAAATATGTGACCTTGTGCTTGTGGTATAAATCAAGCTGGCTGAAGTACCTGATAGCAGTTTGTATCATTGTTATTAGTGTCAAAAGGACTTTTATAGCCTATGCCAAATGCTGTCATATTGGTTTGTAATCATTGTTGGCCATTTTGACAGCTGGAGAACAGGAGGGCAGGAATGCAGATAGAGGCAACTGGAACTTGTAAATCTAATTTTCTGATGTTTGCAGCAATGAGGGTGGGAAATACCACACCAGAATGCTGAACAGCCTGGGTTGTAGGGACACAATACAGCAGAGATGTGTTTGTTTCTTTATGAGATTATTTCTATTTTGCTAAAACTTTCTTCCAAATTTTCTATACTGAGGACTGATATTTTCACATTTAATTCCACTCTTTTACCTCAGGTACCATAAAACCTTTCAAGTCTGCAGTGAAACACAAGTGTTAACTGATGCATTTAGTTACCCATATGTAATCTATTTCTGATGAAGACTGAAGTGTCAACCCTAACCAGGATTCCTAAAGGCCAGAGCATGGATGGAGGAAGCTTTTCGTTTTGGTAGCCTTAGGATAAAAGGAGGAATCCAATCTCCAGTCATGTCAATCTGACAGTTTTTGACCAGCCTCTTGCAGATTGAATGTGAAGGAGGCAGGAAGCCTGATTTGCAGCTGATAGAAAAATACTGTCTCACTCCTGTTCTGTCCCATAAGCAGGGAGGTTGGCAGTTCAGTTTCCAACTTTGTCTTAATTTCATGCATTTCACTCTTCTCGTTTTAGAGACTCTCTCCATTTCCTTTCCTCTCCTGTTTCCTTTTCTGTGGGTGGCAGTCAGCTGGCCTGCTCAGCTCTCCTCCCCAGCTGGTCCTTCTGTCTTTTCTGTACAGTAAGTATCTTCACTATAATCCAAAAGCCTCTGTGTGATCCCTGTTCAGCTGCATGAAGTCTGCTATTTTCTTTTCAAAGTCCAGCTTCACTATGGAGCTTTGTATCATTAAAAGAAGACTCTAGCTTCTTGCTGCCAGCAGCTCCTGAGTTACTGCTGGCAAATGTCTCAGCAATTTATATGTGCAGTTAGCATGGGAAAAGCAATGCCTGGAAACAAAGGCTACAAAACAAGGAGGTAATGTGTGTTTGGAGTAATAGTAGCACTGGTACTGCATTGCTACTGTGCTTGGATTTGTTTTTAAGGAGTGCAGCAATATTTCTTGAAGTTATGCTTGATTTTTACTCAGCAATTTGGCTTTACTGAGAATTCGTTTCTCTTTGAGTATCTGCTTTCCAGATGCATTAGTTGTGCATGGGGCCATGGGAGGGACAGAGAGGGGGGCTTAGCACTGAACTGCAGCTGGGTACTGTGTCCTCTAACAGGACTTGTTTGAGCAGGGAGTCTGGCACATTTTGGAGCAATCCAGCTGCTCCCTGGCCAAAAGAAGGTGAGCCAAACAGCATATCCTAACACAGGTGGGTTTGTTGCCTCGTTAACCAAAAGCCACAGAGGAGTGTAGGGATGGCAGTGCTGTGACTCAGATATGGAATACTGGGTTACCTGTTTAATAGCATGGAGTAGGAGCTGTGTTTGTGTTAGTCCCTTATTGAATGTGTCAGTCCTGGCAGCTCTAGGAATTGGCCTGAGAGAGCAGTAAGTACCACCTAAGTCAGTTATTCAGGATCTCACCCAGACTTTGCAAAGCTCTTACCAGCTGTTGCTTTCCACCCTCAGCCTTTTTATTGTCTGAGGGGAAAACAAATGCACTTAGAATAGTGAAGGAAACCCCTGTTGTAAGCAGGGGCTAAGCATCACTTTCTGGTGTCATGGAAATTCAGCAAGTTTCAGTATAATAAGGTGAATCTCATGGACTTTATCACATAGAAATCACTTTTGGAATTTGGCTTCTTTCCCTTTATCCTTCCACCTACCCTTTGAAAATCTCTTACAGCTTCCTCTCTAGCCAATTCCTCTTTCCTCAGCCTGATTGATGGACCTTTCTTCAAGCTCTTTTCACATCTTCCTAGCCCCAGGCTTTCCTCTAGTTTCCTGCTAAATTTTTCCTGTTCCCTGATATCTCCGTTGCTGGTGAATTGAACCTCTTCTCAAATTTTGGAAGTCTACCATTGAAGGGGTTTCATTTCCCAATGTATATTCAAAAAAAAAAAAGGCTTAAACATCAGAGCTCAAGTTAATATCATTCCAGAACCCAGTACAGTCCAAGGATAGGGCATCTGAGACTTCATAGTGATGGAAAGCTGACTTTAAATGTGTAACTTCAGGACTCCTGCCTTCTTTGAGACATATAAAGGTAACTCAGAAATAATAATCTTGTTTGCAGCTGACTGGGACCATCCTTTTCATTGCTCTTCTGATTCTCTTTCTGCTGCTGGCTCTGGCTCTTCTGTGGTGGTTTTGGCCCCTTTGCTGCACAGTGGTAAGTACAGTCTTTTTATTCTATTGACTTGGTTTCATCTATTCTCTGCCAAACCACAGTTAAAGTGTTGGGGTGGGTGATTACAAATGTGGCAGTTTTTTAAAGCAAGGTTAAAGCCCTGATTCAACAATTTACTTAAAGTGCATGTTGAAGTTACTCTTGTCTGGGTGTTTGATTGTTTCAAGGCCTATGTGACTTTTACTTTGAATGAGAATTTTAAATAAGCTCATGGATGTGACTTAAATTTCTGTAGGGATCAAGACCTCCTTCAGACCAGCTTTGAAACCTGCTGCATAAAAGTGTAATGGAACTGATTTACTGATGTGTGCACAAGCTGTTAGGGTCCTCTTTAAAGACAAGAGTTAGGGGTTTTTTTGCATTTTGTTGGGTGAGGTTTCTTAATTTATTCAGAGAAGCTGCGGATTCTGAGATAATATCTTTGCACTAACTTGGTAATTATATGGTATTTTTCATCTCATCTGTGCTCATTTTCCATGGGGCTAATGAGAGGATTGAATGGGGGGGAATGGAGCAGAGTGACTCATTTGTGACACAGGCAAGAAAGCAGGGAGGACATAGTATTGAGAAGGCTGAACCCTACCATTGTCTCAGATTTCTCCATTGTTTGTTTATTGCAGGTGATCAAGGAGCCACCTCCACCACCACCCCCAGAGCCTGTAAGTGTGCTATTTCTGAGCTGTGGCACTGCCTGCAGCCACTGTAGTGTGCCATGCTGCCCAGGAATGTCGGCCCTGTAGGTGTCCTAATGACACCTTAAAGGCTGTGAGAGGAAGTGCTCTGGGTCAGGACAGTTATTTCTGCCTCCTGGCCTCTTTATATACATACAGCAAAGCTGCTTCCATCCAGGGTGAAAACAGTTGCATAGCTCAAAAATCCACAGGCCAGCAGTTCCTATGGTATTTTGTTCCTTCTGCTGTGCATCAAACAGGTGTGTGAGCAGATCTCTGCTTCTCAAGCTGTGCTGGCAGCTGTCCCTCCTCCAGTAAAGCTGCCATTGTTCTCAGCAGGAGTTTAGCCCAGATTGGTAGTAGGGAACAGTCTGGCAGCTGGAAAAAAGGACAGCAAAGGCCACATTCTTGTGGCTTTGCTACAGGAGGGGAGACAAAGCCTGCCCTGGCTGTGGCTCTTCTGCAGAGTGACCTTTGGAAGGACATTTAGCCTTTCTCCATTTAGGTTTTGAGCTGTGTGAGGCAGGACTGTGTTTAGCTCTTTTGGGGACAGTAACTCACTGACCCTGACCTCAGTTTAGTTTCACCATACTAGTTTCATGAAAATAATAGTAGCAAATAAAAGCACTCCAGAGAAAACCTATGCCTGCCTTTATTTCTTTCCTAGGCATAGACAATGAAATAATGGAAAAATACTTGCCTAACCCACAAGAGAAGCTTATAGTTTACTGTTAACTTGCTGTAACTTGGCATGAATGTAGGGAGGCAACCACAGCTGCTGTTTTGAGGTTGCTAGAAGCCACCACTAACATATATGTGATCCTGCTACTTGTCCTGAGCAGCAGCACTGTGACAATTTAACTTCAGAATGCACACCAGAATTCATGCTGGGGTTAGTGTGATTAGTGCTATCACAAGGCCTGCAGTTGCAGCCATGCTGCATTTGAAGGAGATTTCAGAGAGCATCACAGCCCTGCAGAAGTTCCAGATGCTTTGCAATTTTAAATGCAATCAAAGAGAATGAACTGATGTAAGCCTCCAGGAACAACACAGAATACAGATGTTATCCATCCCTTCTCTTGGCCTTGTCTTTATCCAGCATGAGTTGTAATGTGCATTGTAATAATTGTAACTGTGTGATGAATTTCATTACATTTAGTATTTATTAGGCTCTCTAGGTATGGTGACCTGCCTGCCCTGCAGCTGATACAGTGTAGTATTGCTACTGTTAAACTGTGTAAAACTTGTTCTAAAGCACAAGCATTAGATTTCCATGTGGTAGCTGTTAATGTTGCTTTGCTGTGTGCTCAGTGTAGGGGATATTTGGTATAAATCCTTTATCAACTGGAAAAGTATCAGCTGTTACTGTTGGCTCTGCCTGCTAGAGTCAGGCTTGCCAGCAGTAAGAGCTGTTAGACATGAACACTTGAAATCTGTGTTACATTGCATGGAAGAGGCAGGCTATCTTAAATAGTACTCATGTTCACAGTGAAATCAAATATAAATGAATTTAACACACTGATGCAGGGCTGTGATGCAGTTCACTGGGTACTGCTTTAGATTGGCATGAAATGGGATAAAATTTGTGTATTTGTTGTACTCTCAAAAATAAAAGCTTACTGAAACAGCACCAAAACCAACACCAAACCACAATACCTTCATTGTATATTTATTTCCCCAATTTAGGATAAAACAAAATAACATGAACAAAAAAAAAAAAAACAAACAAAGGTAAAACAAACACCAAAAAGCCAAACCACAACAATAAAAACCCGAAACTCAAACTCCCCTTACTTGTTAATGCAAATATCAGATCTGGTCTTGCCTGGCCAAACTAAAAAAATTGTTGGAGGAACTGACCTATTGAACAGGTAGCTGAGAGGCCACTGAAAAACCTTTATCCAAGGCATAATCTAAGAGGTAAATACAAACAAACAAAAATTAAAGCATGGTTTCAAAAAGCTGTTATTGTCTTTTGGGCTCTTAATTCCTTTTCCATTCCAATAGAAACATGTAGGGCAATTTTGTGAAATGCCATCTAGTGATGTAACAGTAATTTACATATCTATATAGTATTTGGCTTTTTAGTTAATTTTTGGGGTTTTTTAAATAAAAAATAAGTTCAGATAGTGTTTCTAGAAGCATACTTGTACTGAGGAAAACTAGCAGAGAGCACTGTGCGTGGCCAGTCCAAGAATAGCATGCATGTCTGCATATAAGCATGAGGTACAGTTATTTGTGGAATGAAGGAAATATTGTAGGAGGCTTGTTGTGCCCTCTCCTCAGCTATGTGTGTACTTGGAGAGTGTCAGGCTGGGGCTTTCAGGTGTCTTGACTTAGTGTAATTATATGGAATCTGAGAAATCCCAATCACATCTCTTGGCTCAAGATGATAGAGCTGGAGATGTGTTCCCAGGCTTGTTGAACCAGAACCATTTGCAAGCTTTTAGTTAGGCAAGAACAGAAAAATGAACCTGAAGTTAATTCCTGATTCAGATTCTCGCATGTTCCAGAAAAAGAATCTTCAGTCTTTATGATTGCTCTGGTTCTGATCTCCCTAACAACTGTGAGATGCTCCTGTCTGAATCCTTTTTCAAATTGTACAACTTGAGCCAGACTCCACAAAGCATCAAATAGTGTAGAATTAATGGTTACAGCTGCCACGAGGAAAGGGTCTGATGCACATGTTAAAAAACTCAACAGTGGTCACATTTTTTTCCTCTGTTACGTGACATTAAGTTCTAAAAGTGCAATTAAGAAATTATTTCTCTGGGCTGACTCATCACTGCATTTTCTGCATAGCACAGTGGCAAGCCAGTATATGTACAATTCATCTATACTTTGCCTTTCCTTACAAATCAGTGGAGATTTTGGAGCTCAGTGCATATTTGATTAAATAAAAGCAGCCTGGACAGAGGAATAGGCAATCCTGTCTGGCTTCCCTAGCTAAAATTGCAGCTGCAGAGGCAAGAGACTTTCTTGGTTTTTGTCAGCAAATAAGCATAATATACACAGCCAGATATCCAAGGATTGGACCATAGGATGTTCAGCTGTTTTCCACAGTTTATGCTTTTTATGTGAGAGCAGCATTAATATCTCCCTGTGTTTCCCACAGGACTCGGATGATGAAGATGGATTGCCAAAGAAGAAGTGGCCAACAGTGGATGCATCTTATTATGGAGGCCGAGGTGTTGGTGGGATTAAGAGGATGGAGGTATTTGGCTTATTCTTTAGTGTTATAAACCCCAGCATATTTAATTGAAAACTGTTCCACTGTGTTTTCATGTGATTCTTGAAGAGGACCGGAGACTGGGATTTAATCAGGGCTTGTGTACCTAATTTGCACCTGCTGTCCAAGTAACAGGCATCAAGCTGCTGTCATTTGCATGAATAATTAAATGAATCTAGCATTAAGAGCCAGAGAAAATTTGCAGGTTAAGAAATGAGATAACCACCAAAAGAAATTTTAATCTTGTGAGTCAAACCCTTTGGTGCAGTTGCAAGCAGTTCTCTTGTCAGAGGAAATTTAGGCAAAGCTACACTGGTTTTGTATTTGAGGGTGCTGTGTGTGCAGTACCTGGTTTCTGTGAAAGGGGAGGCTTCTCAGCAACTTCCTGCAGGACTGCAGATGAAGTATTGCATCTTAAAATCCTTGACCATTTTCCTTGGAAGAATTTTATCCTTGATGCTGACAATGTATGCTGAGAATGTATGCTGAATGTATCATACATTGTTCTTGAATGTGGAGTCGCTTTTCTGCTTGAGCTAAGTCAGACAACAAAATCAGGTATTAAGATATTAGATACTGGAACAAATTGTTTCACTGAAAGGGTGATTAGGAGTTGGAGCAGGCTGTCTGGGGAAGTGATGGAATCACCATCCCTGAAGTGTTGAAAAGGTGTGTGGATATTGCACTTGAGATGTGGTTTAGTGATGCTGGGTTAGCTCAATCGTCTTAGAGCTCTTACCAACCCTAATGATTCTCATCTGCCCCAGATGCTGTGAATTCCCACAACACCTTAGCCTGCTGCAATGTGGAAAGGGTGGTAGTTCCAGCAGTTTTTGAATGAGACTGTTTTATTCTTAAATGGGTATTTCTGATTATGGTAGGAGTTTGGTGCTTTCATAAATTTGACTTAATTCTGGTAGCACTTGGTCATCTGATGGGAACTAGATTAATACCTGTGGGAACCACCTTCTGGTGGGGACTGCTGAAGTGTCTCCTTACAGTGTGCTCTCCTGACATCAGGTGCGATGGGGAGACAAGGGGTCAACAGAGGAAGGAGCAAAACTGGAGAAACCCAAAAATGCTATTATTAAGTTGCCAGAACAGGAGTATGAGCCGTGGGAACCCAAGCCAAAGAAGCCCCATGTGAGAAAACCACCTTCCCAGCGAAAATGGTACACTCCAATCAAGGTAATCTGTCTGACCCTCCATTTTAGCAAGTCTCTTGTGTCACGTAAGATACTGCATCCCACTTTCTTAGTTCAGCCTTTCTTTCAGCAGAGCTGAGAGAGCCTATTTAGAAAAGTGGCCATTAATTCCCACCTTTGCCTGGTTTTGGAATGTGTATTTCACTTGGCACTGTGTTACCATAATTTTTTGAGAAGAGTAGAGGGCACAAGCAGAGATCTTCCTGTCCTCAGCTCACACTGTCTTTTCAGGTTCTCTTGCCTGGGGTGCAACAGGAGATGCCTTGAACCTTAGGGAGGGCAGATGCTGTTTTGTGCCATCTCAAGGCAGCATAGAAAAGGATCAGATAAAGGGCACTGTCCTTGCTTTGACTGCGTTGTGGCTAAGGGCTTGGGTTGGGATGCAGATCTGTTTCCCCTTAGTTCAACCACAAGACAGTAGTGTCTGGTTTTTGGGCAAGTCACTCAGTCTCCCCATATTTTCACCCTCAATTCTCCCATGTCATTATAATATCTGGTGTTTCAATGTCTTTTAATGTATGTATCCTCACACAACCCTAAAGGCAGGGAAGAGCTGTTACCTCTGCTTGCAGAGAAGGAAGCTGGAGGGGCTAGCACAGTCAAGGCTGCAGCAAACCCTGCTCATCCCAGGAATCTATGGCCATGTCCCAAAACAGTGCTTTGTGGGATGACTTCCCCCTTCCCCTGCTTACTCACAGATCAGTTAAACAGTGCTTGAATGCTTCTGGAAATCATCTGTGAATTTTAAAGTCTGCCTAGGCAGGTATTCTTCTGGCTGTTTATCCATGCTTCAGTTCTCTTCCCATATGTACCATACTTTTGTTCTGCCTTTTGTAATACTTAAAGATTAGTGCTTTAAAGTAACACCTGTCTAATTGTGCCTCTTAAGGGAGTTGTTCACATTAATCTACTCTCATCCTCACTGCATATTTGGTATTGCCCCACTGGGGTTCTTTTTCCAGATAAAGTGTACAGAGGCCAGGGTACAGGACCAGTGTGTGTGCAGACAGCTTAATGCAGAAAAGCTGTACCAACTCATCTGTTGTTGAATCTCATGCTATTTTTACCACATTTCTTGGTAATATCTTGTCTCCTCTTTTTTAATTGCAGGGTAAACTTGATGCACTGTGGGCTTTGGTTCGACGAGGCTATGACCAAGTCTCTCTTATGAGACCACAGCCAGGAGATAAGGTAAGGCATCTCAAATGCACTGGCATCACTCCTCTGGTAGTAGCAGCAATGCTCTTCCCTCACAATCAGCCCATCTTTTTTATTTTCATAAGCTTGTCTCTTTTCACATTGCCCTAGAGCTAAAAACCAAACATTTTTAATGTTTCTTGGATTTAGTAATGGAGTTCAATGATTATTGAGAAATCATGAACTGTACAGATGATGAAAAAACAAATCACTGCAAGGTTAATGGAGAACAAGTTGGTTGAATTGTGTGCAGACACATTTCTCAGTCATCTCCTACACATAGACAAGGAGTATGTCCTGCCTTGGTGAAATCTATTGGCCAAAAGTAGGTCAGGAGTACTGGGAGGCAGCAGGGAGTTAGTGCTTTTCAGAGCCACAAAGATGTCTCTGTACTGTCCCTGGGTCCCTGGCAATAGCTTAGTTCAGAGCTCTCACAGTTTATGTGAGCCTGGCACTGTTAGGGTTGTCTCTATTTTGTTATTCTGAGGGGACAACTCCCTAAGAATTGAGTCCTGCTTCTTTGAGCTGTTTCACCATCAAGGTTTTGCTTTCTGCAATGGTTCTTTGTAACATGAGAGCAAAGCAGACACAACAGCCTCTCTCTTTCCCCTGTGGGCAGAATCCATACATTTCATCACCTGGGCTCTCAGGTGAGGGATTATAGAGTTACAGCAATAGGGTCCATAAAGTGCTTTTTTGGGGATAGGACTGGTGCAGATGCCCAGGCTTGTTTGCCTAGTTTCACACCTAATGACAGACTTTAAAAGTAGCTCTAATTTGCATCAGCTAGGGCAGTAAGTTGCATGTCTCATGCTTTTGGCAAAATATTGTGCCATTTGTCTAGTCATTAAACAAACATGCTGCATCAGTATTTAAAGTTTAATCTCATCCATTTGTCTTTTAGCACAGAAGGAAACCAAGAGAACAAACCCAGCTTCTCATACTACTTTGCAAAACGGTCTTAAATGTTTCACTAAGCTGCATTTTCAAGGCAGCTGTGCTTGAGACACCTTATTTACTTTTTAAGCACGATCTAGAGCTTCTGAATAGGCTCTTTAGGTCCAGCTGTATTTTGATAGCACTAACATTGTATAATATGAATCTGTCCTCTGCCTTTCACTCCCTTGGCTGGGACATTTCTATCAGTGCAGAGCACAACAGAGCCTCTGTTAGCCACCATGGTCAAGAAACATGCAGGGGGCTGGCTCAGAACAGGGATCCTCAGTTCCTTGCCTTCCAGCTCTGCTGTGGGGAGAACAAGGGGCTGAAAAGAGGCAATGTAAAACATCAAGCTGAAGGATTATTGTATCAGGGATAACATAAGAAAAACCAAATGTACATCTGGGAAATAGGGTGGAAAGAATCCTATTGAGCCAGATCCAGTGGCATCATAGAATCATCTCTGTTCTCTGGCCTGTGAAATTAACTAAGGCTGAGGAATATTGAAAGTGAAACAAGAATATAACTAGACAGCCTTCTGCTGTTAAAAAAAAAAAAGATATCACAGGCCTGTATTTCATAGAGAGAACTAGCACAGGAAGGAACAGTTTTATTATTTATTCTTTGAGTAACATCTCTAGTAGCAGTCTCTCAGTGGATAACTGACTCCTTGTAAGCTGGGTTTTTGCTGGGGGTTGTGTATAAATCCACCTGTATGTGCAGGTCAGTAAATGTGAGCACACACACACAAAGGTGCACGCTCATCGTGGTGGGGGAAGAACTGGGAGATCAGGTCAGGGCTGGGAGGGAGCAGCAGCATGGGCAGCACGGAGCTCTGGCAGCCCCAGGAGCAAGGGCACAGCTCTGCCCCAGCCCAGGCAAGACAAGGTCACTCCTTGGCCAGCTCTGGTGGCAGCAGGCAGAACATTTATTGTGGGGCTGGGGAGATGGTGTTCTTCCAGACTGCCATCCACAGGCCAGGGAGTGTAGGGTGATCTTGGAGTGAGAGGTTGCTTTGGTTTGTGTGGTTTTGAGGGATTGGGGTGGCGAAACAGGGGAAAGAGGTCTTGGTGGGGTCTAAGTGCACCTTTTTTTTAATTTTAAGGTAATTTCATAGCTGTCCATTCATCTAGTTTTCTTCCTTCATCATTGTCCTGTTGCCATTCCCCATCTTGCTCTTTTCCTTACCTGTGCCCTGCTTGGTCTCCTGCCCTAGACATTGCCTTCCATTTCCTTCTGTGGTTTCTTCCTCGTTTTCTCTCTCAGTTGATGTCTGCATGCCCTTGCCCTTGATGAGACAGACTGATTCCCTGCATTCCTGTCTTTGAGAGCAGTGGTTGGTCCCCAGCCTCCTTAGCCTGCTCCTCTCACACTGCAGGACCTGAGCTGCTGGTAGCATTGTGCTCTGGGCTGTGGCCTTGCTGCAGAGCTGACTGAAGCTCTGAGAGTTCCCCTGCCCTGGCTCATGTCTTCCATGAACTTTATCAAGAAATGGATCTCAGGATGGGTGATTCGTCAGTATTAGGCAGGATTGTATTAATAGAACTGTATTAATCCTTGTGAAAATGACAGGAGCATTTTGGAACTGCCTATTTAGAGAAAACCATGCAGGCAATAGCTCCAGTGCTCCTTCTCCTGTGTGCCCACAGTGTTTTGCTTGGCTCTTACAGACAGCTCCTCCTCTTGGTCTCCATTCAAGAGTCTATCATTCATATCATAGCACCAGCACTGAAATGTTTTACTTTGGCAAGTTCCTCAGTAAAGGGTCACAGGATCCCTCTGGCCTGACTTCCTCAGGTCACCTCTAGCAGGAATTTCTGTTGCACCAGGATGGGACAGCAAGGGATAAACACACTTAGCTCTACCCCATCATTAGCAGCTAGGCTGTTATTTGTGGCATGGAGTTTTGCTGAGCTCTCAGACAGCATCAGCAGAGGAGAGAAGTGATAAAAAGGACTTGTGGCTCTGTGGTGGTTTCTGGGCCTTGCTGGAATGTATAAAGGTGAAGCCTTTATAGGCATTTGTGCTACTGCTGCAGTGGTGGATCCCTCAGAGCTAGGCTTTCTTCCCAGCCTTGCTCAGAAATCTGTGTCTTAGGGGACCAGCAGTCACTCTTCTGCCCAGGAAAGGGACTGACAGCTCTGAGGTGGGGACACTGCTCATCCAGCCACAAGAGTATATTGGTGTCCACATGGCCAGATTGGGCTCTGTTTTGCTCAAGGTGTTCAGATTTCCTTGAAGACTTCCCCATCACTGTGTGCAGTTCTCCTGAGCTTGGTTCTGAGCTTGCAGCAGCTGCTGTGAAGGTTGGAGTTTGGGAAATATTAGTGTCTGGCTATCTTGAAATATTTGATACAAACAAACCCCAGGAGCTGGCAGGGGAGGTTGTCAATAGTCTGTGCAAAAGGTGAGTTTCCAGCTTTGCCTTGGCCTCGTGGTTCAGAAGGGGGCTGTTACCAATGACAGCAGGCAAACGCTGAAAGCCCCAGTGTATGCAGAGAGGAAGGGGAAGTGCTTTCCAATGGTCTGTTAGTTGCTGCTTTCAGCAATTCCATTCCATTTTGCCTCTCAGCACTTACTGATTGCTGCAGGAAATTCTTAGAGGCTCGGTTTACCAAAGTCCTTGACTAAAACCCCAACATTTTCCCCCTCAGGCAGAACTGATCATTTAAAGACTTAAAACGCGATCTCATTATTTTCACAAAAAATTTTGTAACTGCAACAGAGAGCATAGAGTGGATTTTGCTGTCACCATCCCCTTGTATACCCCTGGGACTTTACCTAGAAAAAAGCAATGCCTTAGTCGTACTACCCTGTGGTTTGTATGTGGAAAGCCCTTTCCTGGGGAACAAGACTTTCTAGAAGCAGGCTGCTGTACAAAACTCTGAGAGCCTTTTTGCCATTTCTCTTCCATAAAACTGAGATTAAAAGGCTGCTGTGCAGCCAAAAATGTCACAAACTGTGAGCTGCTGGTCATTTTAGAAGCCAGAACTTCTAGATCCTTTCAAGTTCTGACCCTTGAGTTATGGTGTGATTTGGAACAAGGCAGAGAAGCTGGAATTTAAACAGCAGCCTCTGAAATGAGGAGTATGTGGGTTCTTTATTCTGTGCATCCCTTTCAGAGTGATCACTCTTAGTCTGATAGGTTTGTTAAAGCTCAGAAGGTCCAAGTACCCTCAAATTTTGTGCGATTACTTGTAATGCTGACCATGACATCTATGTGCCTTAGTTTTCCTAACAGCAAAAATAATCATGAGAACACAGTATTTACCTTCCTTACAGCTGTGAGGTTTAGTGTTCTGCCAGGCATTTGGGACACCAAGCTTATGGATTATTAATGACTAATAATTGCTCTCTAGCTGCTACTTACAGGTGGTCAGCAGCTTGAATGCAGCCCACGGAGATGGCAGCACCCACCTGTCACGCCAGGCTGGCTGCCCACGTGCTGCTGCTATTTCAGCTTATTGTAATTACTTCTCTTCCAGACCCAGTAATGGCTTTTAATAGGCTTCCCTGCCTCTTGCTTGGAGATGTGTTGTAATCACCCATGCAACAACTGGCAGAGCTGCAGGGGGGGCTGGAAAGGCAGCACTGAGCTCCTGCAGACTGTAGTCATCTGTGGCTGCTGCCTGGTCCTGGGGCTTTTCTCTCTTTGCTTTTCACCTTCATAAGCTGCTGAAAAATTAAAGAGATGAGGACATTGCCTGCCACAGTAGGTGATCTCACTTTGTCACTTTCAATGAAAACATGACATGTTTAGCTCCCATTTTGCTACTTTTTCTTCTTTTTTTTTAAAGGACATAGGCATCTCTAAGATTTATTCCTGCTTTAGCAGACATGGCACGGGGGAAGAAGCTCCCTTTCTGTGGTGTGGGACCAGTGTCCTAATGCACAGTTCCCAGGACATGTTGAGAGCTGCAGCTGGAAACATGTAATCAGTGACTAATGAATTTCCTGTCCTACAAGAAGCCCACATACTGCATTACCCCTCACTTGTGCCAGGACTGTGTTATTTCTGTTGTGGAAGAGGAATTCACAGACTTTGGGGATGGATGCTGCCTGTCTGCACCCAGGTCATGCCAGCAGTCTGTCCATGTCTTTGGCAGCCAGAGGCATGCTCAGGAGCAAGAGGCTCTTGTGAAGGATGAGTGCAAGTCCCAGGCCTGGTGTTACTTGGCACACAACAGGGTGAAGAAGGATTGGCCTCGTGGTTAAGGCACTGGCTGTAGCTTACATAAGTTACTTCACTTCTGTTGTACTGCAGTAGTACAGTGAATGAGTGAGCTGAAGAGTAAATTCTAGGAGCTGAGATCATGTTCCTACTGGTACTTTGAGCAGTTAGTAGACAGGCTGTTAGTGTGACACTTTTCTATTTTTCAGATATTTATGATAAAGGAATAGCTTCATCAAGTCTGATTCTCAGGGGCTTTTTATAGGGAACATGTCTTTGGGATAAGGCCTGGTGACTTAATCCCTCATTAACTGCAACTCTGACATGTCTGCATGGGGGGAACAGGCTCTTGTGTTATCACAGTTTTCCAGGCATCACTTCCCTGATGCTCCACAATCCTACAGCATGTCCAAGGGCCTGACTTGAAGCCTGGAGGCTGTCTCAGGCTTTAGCAGTACTGATGGCACACCCTCTTTGAGAGGAAAAGTGCACAAATGCACACGCCGTTCCTTACTAGGACTGCGTTTACAGATCCACAGTTTGCACATGGACAGGGATGTTGCAGCCAAAGTGTTTGTTTGTTTCTCAGCAGCACCCTTGGATCAATGCTGAGCATCATCTGACTGTTTCAGTTGATTTGCTGGGAGCTGTGCATCCCTCATTGTCTTTGAGTTGGGTAACACTGCAGAAAGTAACCTCCCCAGCCTTCCTTAGCTCTCTGCTTACATTGCATACTTCTAGTAATTATGCAGTAATGATGTGAGCTTCTGATGGTGTTTGAACTGTAGAAATAAAAAATACTGTGTAAGAGAATGTATTCACACTATTATTCACACTAAAGTTATTGTACAGAATGATAACTGAAATTCAAAATCTATTACCTTATTACTTTCCTCAGAGGAGCTGTAGTTCCAGATGTCTCTGTTCTTGTAGAAACAATTTGTGATTTGTGTTGTGGTACTAGAAAAAACCCAAATCACAGTCTCCCACTATACAAGTAACAAAAAGTCACTAGACAGTAAGAAGAGCTTAGATCTGTGTATGTTAGGTCTTGAGATGAACCGAATCTTGCTTTGAACATTCCAGCTTTATATGCCAGTTTTAGTCTCAGATAGGAACAACAGGACTGCAAATGCCTTGTGCTTTCTGTGGCAACACTGGGGTTTCTACAGCATTTAAAACTCGTTCAGGTTGGTTGTTGTGTTTTTTTGGGGTTTTTTTGCCATGTGAATAAATCCCTACTTTCCTCATCCTTTAGGAATTTAATTGCCCAAGAAGACAGATCAGTCTTCATTGACTGATTAAGGAGTGGGATATACAGAAACTTTGAAGTGAGGCCTAAGAGCAGTGTCCCTTCTTGCAATGCTGGTGGCCAGGCACTCTGAGTTGAGCTTTGAAAAATGAGAGGAGGTGTATTTGGGGCTTTTTCTACTGCTGGGGGACAAGCCACTGACTATGCTGAGGTGAGAGCAGGGTGTATAATAGAGTTCCTAGGAGAGAGCTGGCAATGGGTGCGCAGGGAAAAAGAGTAACTGCAAGGTGCACAGGGAAAACATGGCAGGGATCTATTTGCATAGTGTTAGGTCTCTAGCATACCTGAAATGGGACAGAGGGTTCCGTGTCAGGACTTTGGTACTTGAGTTGCCTTTCCAGTGTGTTCATTCTTAGAGTGAGGTAGTTGTGTCCCAAGACAATCTGCCATTCAGTTTAACACAGGAGCTTTTGCAGAAGAGGTTTTCTGTGCTTGGTCAATGTGCCAGCACTGATAATGAACTGCATGAGTCCCATCCCAGAAGAAGAAATTCCATGTGAGATAAGCACAGGGAAAGCTGAGAACTGTGGATTTACCATCTGCTTGCTCTAGGTAGCAGTAGAGCCATTTAAGGGCCAGTTACCCAGAGAAGCATTGGTGATAGTTGTATCTGTTTCCAGACTCTACACAAAGAGGCAGCTTGTCTGAGTGGTGGGCCAGGATCTTACATTTTTGGCTGAGGCAAGGAAAAATGATAAACATTTCCACCAGGAATCTCTGAGTTTACCTTAGTTATTGTATACCTTAGTTATTTCTTTCATCCTGACGGTGAATAACATTGTGTACACAATAATCCCAGCTTGCTCTTGAGAGACAGTCAAATAATTCACTCAGGGAAGCATGATGACGCTTAATTGCAGTTTGAGCAAGATCAGTTATGGTCCTTTGTGGCCTAATTTGCTACTCCCAGCAAGCCACCAATACCTCAAGGCTGAGGCTGTTGCACCCAGCAAATGTTTGTTGCTTTTGTTGCTGTGCTCCAAGGCCCTCCCCATTCTAGGGGGTGGACAAATGCAAAGTCCTCTTCCCTGAAAACAACCAAAGGAAAGAGGAAAATCTTTTGCAATGCAACCACTGTTGTGTTTTTTTCTTGAACCACATTTTAGTCTGGTCAGCATTCAAGTCTGGAAATGAGTGCTGCTGTGGTTAAAACAAGGGATGTGAGTCACAGGTCCTCAACTTGTAAATACCATTTTTTCCCCCTGCATAACCTTCAGTAGATGACATGACCTGACAGTGGCTCTCCTTGCTTCCTCTACTCTGGAGCCTTCATCCATAAAAGCTGTCAGGAGAGAGGGTGGCAGTAAAACACATATGAGTGCAGATTTAGGTTAAGGTATTTTTCTGAGGTTTGGTTGGGATTTGGTCTGGTCATACTTTGAGATTCATACTGAATGTAAGGTGTACCTGATAGACTTTGGTTATGTCCAGTGTTACTCTTCTGTTCCCTTTGTCACTTCTGCTTTTTTAGGGCTTAGAATCAACAGGCTCTGTTATGGATCTGCACTGTGCATTAGCTCAGCCACAGCCTCAGCAAGGTCCAAGACATGTGATGTTTTGTGCATTCCTG
>NW_005054300.1:10401871-10416197 GCF_000277835.1 Geospiza fortis
CCTGCTGAATGGAGTGTGATGCATATTATTTGAATAGTCCTGTCTTTAGTACTGGGATGGGCTCATGTCTCTTTCCTTGTGTGCCTAAGCTGAAAAAGTGATATCAGGCATGAGAGAGCTGGATGGTGTGCTTGTGTTCAGCACAGTTTATTTTGATGAGGGGTACTTGTCCTAGGTTAAAAGTCTGATTTCCCTGGCTGAGCTATTCCTCCCTCAGGTTCCTCATTACTGTCCACTTTCTCCAGTGGTAAATTGGAAGTAGCCCCCTTGTCTTCAGTGTATTCCTGCCCTGGTTTCCAACCTAACTGAACAGACTGCTCCCAGCAGGCCCACCCCTTGTTTCAAGCAGCGCTGTGCACAGCTGGGACTGTGAACTGAGGAGCAGTGTCTGCAGATGTGTGTCTGGGAAAACTGTCAGTACTTGATTGTATTCAACTCTCAGTATTCTGATAAAAGAAACTACACTAGCCTGGGATAGTGCAGCTATTAGTCGTACTTCAAAACAGCTCCTGTTTTAATTGCCTGGTAGAATTGAACACAGTTTCCCTATTACTGTCTTTATTTTGATTTTAAACTGTTCCTTTAGATGGTGTGTAAATGTTTTTTCATGTTAGTAGAATTAGCTGAAGGTGAAAACATACCCTTGAAAAAGTTTCAATATTTTCAATTTTTGTTTTGAAACACCTTTTCTGTGTGAAACTCAAAGATGATTTGAAATGAACAACACATGTTTCAAGCCTAAATTAAACTTATTTTGACATACTTGTTTTACCTGAAAAATTAAGACTTTTGGTTGCTGTTGACTTTTCCTTAGGCCAGCAAGTGAGCCGAAAGGTGACTTTTATTGCTGCTGTTATGTGCAGTACATGCCATGGGTCTGTTTGTGAGTTTGTCCTGGCAACCTACCTCCCTTGGTCCCTGGGGGATCCCTGGATGGGATTATCACACATGTCGTGTCAAAGGAAGAGCTCAGTGCTCTCTCATCCCTTCCCCACCCCATAAATTCTATTTTCTCAGCTATTTGACCCCAACAGCCAGGGTGTCTGAGGGCATACTGGACTTTGAAGGACTTTTTTTTTTCTCCCAGCTTGCTTACAAATCAGGCTGGTCCCACTTTGCCTCTATGAGAGGGGCTCAGGGATCTTGCCTGCGCTTTTTGGGCAGCAATGTTAGCCATGCCTGGGCCAAGACAGCAGGTTTTGTCCTGAATGTGTCAGCAGCCCAAGGAATTGCTTAGCTGTGTGTCACTGTCACCATGTGCCCAGCTCCTGGCCCATGTGCAGGATCTCATCCTTTGGGAGTCAGAGTTTGTGAGGCAGGGATTAACTTCCTCCTGTGCTGCTCCTGCGAGCCAGTGTTTGTGAGTGGTTTGGTTTGGCTGCTAAAAGGAGAAAAAGCAGATATTTACTTATAAGAGGGTTTTTGTGGACTTTGTGAAGGACTCACACGTGCCTCAGCTGCTTTTAAATATCACTGCCCCTTCCTGGGTCAGGATATGTATCCTGTTTAAAGTTGGGTTACCTCCCACATCCTAAAGCTCAGGCTAATTCCTTTTGCAATGAGGAGCACTGTGGGTGAGCCCAGTAGGTCACGCCTCTTGGTAGCATCACCTTATTCATGCTGAATGTAAACAGAGCTTGCTGCTGCTGCTAGGATCATCTTTGTGCATTTGCATTTTCATTTTGTAATTTTCTATTTGAGTTTATCTGATGTGCCTGAGGGCATTACAGGGTCCTCACTGTTACAGTGAGTGATTCACAGCCCACAGTGCAGTGATTTCCCTCCCCTGCAATAACTCCATCATAGAAGGGAGGGAGCAAAAGTGGTAGGAGCTTCCTTAGGAAATGGCCCGATAATACGCTGGGAAAAGAATGGGCTGAACTTATTTTCTTTTTTAAATGCAACACAAAAGGAAATAATTACATTCTCATTGCTGGACACTGCCACTTTACTGGACCTTACTTTCAAAAGGCTCTTCTCTTCAGTCAACCCCATCTTCTCTTATCTCTTCATACTTTTGGATTACCATCATTATAGATGTCAGTCCTGAGCTGCCAAATAGCTTCCCAGAAAATTTTTGTGTACAAGAGAGGACTTATTAAACTGGAATATATGTATGAGAGTCAGGTTATTGTGCAAACAAGTATTTTAACTTGATGATATTTAATGTTTTGATTTGAGCCCTGATAATCTAAAGTGGCTTCATATAAAAATTAAAGACAATTTCATAAAATAATTGTTAATGATTAATGAAATAACTGCCATATAATTAATTTTGATGATTATAATTTCATCATTAAGTAATATAATTAGAAAATAATTATAAATTACATATTTATTAACCTGAAAATGTGGTCAGTCACCTAACTTGTGATATAGGAACCTCTGGCACTTCCAATACTTTATTTTTCAACACAAAAGTGATATCTGAGTCCCAAATGTATGAGCAGGAGTTAGTAAAAGTAACTTGTATAGGCCCAAAAACCAGGCAGCCCTGGGTTTTACTTGACAAACTGTTTCAGCAGCTCACTAATTTCTAGCCTGTCTGCTGCAGGGTAATCAGTGCAATTCCCAGGAAATCCATGAAGGTTTTAATGAGCCATGACATGCTGAGTGCACAGTCAGCGTGAAGCAGTGCAGTGTGAGGAAGCTGTTGGCAAAGGCTGATGCTCATAGATCCTGAGGAGCCAGCTGCTAATCCTGACACTTGCCCAGGGAACTCAAATATTGGGAACTCTGTACCACCTTGCTTCATCTCTTTCACTGTACAGGTGTTGTATCCATAATCTACCTCTGATAAATGAGTTTCCCCTACTGGCTGGTTTAGGATATTCTGTGTAGGTGGTTCTGCTAGAACACTCTGGTTCTTTATTAGAAGACCGGGTAGTCCTTAATTTTGCCCAAGTTCAATTTTTCCAAAAGTCACCGATCTTTAATGGTATCTATCTCATTGTTTTCTGGGTCTGTGAATCAAAGCCTAAAGTGATCATGACTTTTTGTTTGTGCTCCCTCTTGTGGGTTTGTAAGTAGCATAAAATCTGAATCTATTCTTTTGAGATTTAAAGCTACATTTTTATACTGAACTATTGAGAGATATTTAGGAAGTGAAGCTATATGCTGGTGAACCAGGTCCATAGCAAGCTGGCAGACTCATCCCATAGATAAACATAGATAACAAAACTTCCTTGGAGAGAGAGCCCAAGGAAATTATATTCATTTTGGATTTCAGCATCCTAAATAATACTGAAAATAAATAATCATTAATAATTATTAAAATTACTTAAATTTAAATATTATTAAATACTTAAAATTATAATAAAAATTATAAAACCACAAAAATTATTATAAAGTAATAATTAATAATCTAATACTTCCTTACTGGGAGCAACTTCATTTTTAAGTTGGTAGTTTAGTGTTTTGAATGGCCATGCTCAAAATTTAAAGAACTTAGTTTATTTTATTCCATTCTAAAATGCAAGTATCATATTCTTAAAAGATAAAAAACAAGAAAATTTAGTAAACTAAGTGAAGCTAACACTTTTTCAGTCAGATACACACCTCTTCAAATCCAAATTGCAGCACTCGGACTCCATAAGCCAAACCAAGAGGGAATGGAAAATCAAGCAAAATTTATAACAGGAAGGACGTCTTTTATTAGGTCAACTAATGTAGCTAAAAATAAGAAACAGGCATACTTTTGTGTACACGAATACTGACATGCACAGAGATGAAACTGGATTTGATTTTTGTTAAACACCAATGCATGTATTAAAATGAAGAGAGAAAAGGGACAGCTACTGGCAGATGGCCTGGATTTTTAAAATCCTTTTTGCTGAAGTACTCCTAGTATCATGGGTGAACAGACTTCCCCATGGCACTCTTTGAATTGCCTGGATTCTTTTAACAGTCATTTCTGTCAATTGAAAACTTGCTGAGTAGTAGCTAAAGATTGGGGGAAATGAGTGCTGGGGAATGGTGTACTGAGCACTGTGATGAAGACAGCCCAGCAACATGAGGCGGTGGCTTTCAGGAGGCTCCTCCCTTCCTCCCCCCCTTAAACCACACACAATAACACATCCTAGGTGGTCGAGGAGACTTTGCCTAGAAGTACAAAGTGCCTGAATTGCACATGTGATTGTTACACTGGGATAAAAGCTGGAGTCGAGACGAGGGCAGATCCCACTGCTTCAGTATTTGTACTTTTTGAAAAGCCAATTTGGCAAGCAGCATAACAAGAGCCTAACAAGTGGATGGACATATGGGCAGGCAAAATAATAGTGCGTGAGGAAGAGGGTGCAGATGTGAGCTGCAGCGAGGGCGTAGCTCCATATGGCACGATGCTGACCTTCGGTTGGTGCCTGAATGGCCGAACGCGGCGCGGGGCCCAGCCAGCAGGGCTGGCCTCACACACATCATCTGCCTCCAGAACACAATAACACAGCTACCACAGCTGGGGTGCCTGACATCATCCTGGTATTGCTGCACCTTGCAGCTCTGACACCTTCCCTGAAACGCCTGGTGTGTTCCGTGCTTCTGGAAAAATACATACCATTACCACTAGTAACGTGGTGGTGATGGCTTCTTAATCCCTGTTAACCCTCTGTGCAGGAAGAGCAGAGATAAGTGTGCAGGGTACTTAATTTCTGTCTGTGTTCCCAGGGTTTAAAAGCCTTTATATGCCTTTGGAAAGGAAGTTACTTAATTCTTTCAAGCAGATAATATTAAAAATCCTGTGGTTAGCATGTTTATTTGAGAAACATAGTGGATTTTTTAAATAAACTAACCCCAGAGGGATGTGCATGTTAGGTGGAAAAACAGAGGCACTCTGTTATAAGGAGAGTGTGATGTGTGGAGGGCTTAATTCTTCAACCTAGAAATCCTTTGACGAAATACACTTGATAAGTCCAAACTATCACTTACGATTTATTATCATTTGTTCTTCCCTTTCCCTTTTCAGCTGTTAATCCTGACACTGGCTTAGAGTTTGGCCCCATTTTATCAATGGCTGCTTGAAGTGCTCAGGAGGATTTGCTCCAGTATTCAGCAGAAGTCTTTGATATATGAGATTGTAGGCTAACACTGATAATCTTTTGTGAGGAAGTGTCACAATACATACATCGATCATCCAAGCCTCTGTCTGTCAGACTCTCCCAACCCAACCGTATTTTTCATGACACAATGCAGCGCATGGCCTTTAAATTACCCATCTGTCTGACAAATCAGTGAGTGTGGCAGAAACTGGCAGCAGTTTGACGTCGCCTATCACTTTAACTGAAGTGAAAGTAATGCAAACAGATTTATGGGATCCCCTTTGATTATAGACTATGAATATATTTGGAATTGATGTTTGTGAGAGAGACACAACAGAGGGGCAGGAAAGGCTTGTAGGCAAAAGCACTAGTGTTGGGTTTGCAGCTTTGCATTTACTATGAGGGAGATTGTTCTGCCCTAAATTTTTCCCTGCCCATATGGTGCATCTCATCTGAGCACCTCTGACCTTTTTTCTTTTTCGTTTTTTTTTTTCTTTCATCCTGACTGATTATTTAGCTGCTCTAAATTCATAACTTTATAAATTTTAAGGCTAAGTTTTCTAAAATTAATTTGATGGACAGCTGTTAAACAGATCTGTAACATTCATTGCATGTCAGTAAATACTGCTGAATTTCGAAGTGGACTCTGAATACAGTGAAGCACAGCAGAAAACAAATAGCTGGCAAGGATGGTTGCTTGCTGCAATGCTGGTGAGGACTTGAGTTCTGTGATGGATTAGAGCAAAGCATTGACTTGGCTTTTTTGATCCAATGGTTTATCTTTGCAGAAGTAACCAAGACCTTGGCTTTTGCCTTTTTCCCTCCATGCAAATGCTCTGGCCCCAGTATAGTATTGCCATGAACCTGGTTCATAACCAAAGTCTGGCATAGCAAGCCTGGATTTTTAGAAAGAGAATTTTAACCTACTCATTGACACTGTTGTTTAAGTGTAGTGGTGAATTGTGATGGTGAAAGCTGGGACAGAGAACTACTGAGTGTGTCTCATGTGCAGGCAACAACATGTCCGTTCAAACAACTCGTGTCTGCAGCTGAGCTCTGGAAGCCCAGAGCCATTCAGTCCAAGTCAGTGGTAGGATGGTACCCTTTGGGTTTTAGTACATTTGTAAAATCATTTTCTGAGCTCTGGAGCTTACACAAGCTTCTTTTGAAACACTGCCTGCCTTTCTTCAGAGAAGCCATAGACTTAACTGATTCCCCTCTTTTTAAAGAAATAGTTTTCATAAACAAAGGTGCAGGCATTGGAAGTCACTCAACAAAACAGTTGAGGTTCTGCTGTGATGGCTTTTGCCTCGTTTCCTGAGGAAATTGTGATTTGTGAGTTTGCCACAGAAACTCAGCTCATTCTCTAAACACCTTCAGAGTTTTCTCGTGCCAGGCAGCGCTGAGTCAAGAGAATCTCTGATTGATGTGGGTTTTTGTACTGCCACAGCCATTGGTAGCTGGGGAAAATCATGATCTACAGCTGCTTTGAGATAAGTTTTCTATATTTGGAATCCTTCCCCGAATTTGCACAGGGGATGTTGTTATAACCTCAAGCTGAATTTAGTTTGTTGATTCCAGCATGCAGCCTATCTGAGGTGCCTCACTGAGGTTGCCATGTAGCTTTTGCATTACCTGGGAGCCTCTGGCTGCTTCCCACAGGAGAGGCTAGGTGGTCTTTGGGGTCTGTCTCTCTCTCTCTCTTCCTGTCTGGAACTTGGATAGTGGAACCTATGTAAAGCTTTATTTTGGCTAAAGGAAACCCTGATATATTTGCATTTAGTCTCTAGTTGATAAGGACATCCCCAGTGCTTGCCTTTTTTTCAAATCCAAGCTATTCCTGTTCTAAAATTTCCACACACAGTGCTCCCATCAGGTCCTTCCTGTCTGCATCCCACATCTATCCTGAAAACACACTCATTGGAGAGCCCTCTGTGCCAGTCCCACACCTTGATGGTGTTTCTGAGGGGAGCCACATCTACACTGGAGCACAGAAGACGTGTATTATCCCAGTGTAATGTTCAAAGCACAGACATCAGCCAGGCGAGGATCACTTTGAAAATGAGAGCTATGGATTGTCTTTGCTAATGTCGTTGCTCTGGTATAATCCTGTATGAGTTTTTTCAAGCACAGCTTTGCAGTTAGGAATCCCACCAAGGCAGGCGTGACTTGGGTGGAGCTGTCACTTTAGGCATGTTCTGCTCTAGTAGCACAGCAGAGAGCACATGTGAGCACAGTCCCAATGTGGTCCCTTTTGGTTTAAGCCAGTCCTAGGCCATTCTCTACAGGCAGTAGCTCTGAAAATGAAGGAAAGCACAAACTTTAAGACAGCATGGTTTGAATGTAATTTCTAGGACCCAGTCAATGATGCTGGATGAAATGTAGCCTGACCTCTCTGTTTATAGTACCTTTGACTAGCTACTGATGAGTCAAAATATCTGCTTTTTAATAATGAATTTTTCTTCACCTCTAGGGAAGATGCATAAACTTCACCCGTGTGAAATCGGATGGGACCTCTGCCCCTTACAGCCCACCACCGAAGCTGCCATTGCGCGACAACGCTCCCCTCAACAATGCTCCAAGGAGTCCTTCCTCTCCTGTGTCTCTGCAGCCTCCTTCCAGGCAGCCACCTCCTGGGCCACCTCCATCCCGAGCCCCTCCTGGACCTCCTCCTTCACGCCCACCCCCGCAGCCCATGGCTTAGAGTGCAGCAAAACCTGATCGACACAACACGTCTCTTTGCTGAACACAGCATATTTATTGAGTATTGGTTTACAGTTAAAGATATCAGAATTTGTTGCTGGTCAGCAAAAAGAAAAAAAAAAAAAAAGGGAAAAAAATTTTGCCAAGTGTCAATTTTAGTGTAAGAATATATTTATACCACACGTGCTGAGTAAACATTCAGTGGAAAGATTCAGAGCTATGGGGTATAGAAACAAACCAAACTGATCATCTAGATACAGTAGCAGCTTTTGTGTGTATACTTTTGGAGATGTATTTAGCTAGGACAGTTGTCTGACTTGGTGTGTCAGATCATTTATTAATAACTTTAGCTGGTACTTGTGCATCAGTGGCTTCGATAGCTGCCGCCTACAAGTTGGTTCAACATAGTTCATTGAGGAATTTGCTTTTTTTTCCCAACAGTACTGCATCCAGATGTTAATATGGATCAACAATTGCAAAGATAACTTTCTGCCTTTGGTTCTGCAGGTGGAATTTCCATTGAAGTCTTAAGAGGCCTATAACAGTAATGAGGTAACATAAGACTATGTGCCAATAATCTGTCATAGAAGAGGGATATATTTTTTCCCCTGGCAAACTCAGTTTTGAGCCTGCCATCTCTGCATATGTTTAGATGTGGTTGCATAGGATAACCACTGAAGGTGAGATACTCTATCTAGAAATCCAGATTTTGTACAAGACTTGAGTTCATATTTGTCCAAAGTTCAGAGGAATTTTGAGAAAAATATTTTGGCTTGGTGTTTAGCTTTCATTTATAGAAAGACTAGTCCAAAAGGAAGCAAACATACCTGGAATTTGAGCATAGTTGCTGTAGTAAGCAAACAGAATGTGCTATTTATATTAGCAGCATTGAGGGACTGAATCTATTGCTGTTTGATTGGATAAATTTCCTTTTGATCTTATTGCCAAGAAGAATTCAATCCTTTTGTGATTAAAACATAAATTCCTCTTTGAGCAGCTATTTCTTCAGACAGTTCAGATCCCACTAATATGTAACCCTGCAGTCTACCTGTGGCTGAGAGGTATGGTGTGAAGAGTGAGCATGAGCTTTTATCCCTGTTTTACGTGCTTGGCTGCTCTCCCATGCCCTCAATTTGGGTGTCACCAGAAGGGGATGTGAGCACCCACACAGAGGTGGGAATTTCTGACGCGGGACTGGGGGCCAGCCCATTATGAGTGTTCACTGAGCAATACCTGAGTGGGTTGTGCCCAGAACATTCCCTAGTGAATCAAAATAACACCTGAGCTTGCTTTTTCTCCACCACTACCTATTGTATTGGAGAGGGAACCAATGCTGGTCTGCTTTGGCACTGGCTGTGTTTTTAGGATAGTTGTAGAAATAATGATATGTTGCATTATGACACAGCATATACCTATTTCTCCATCTGTGTGTGGGTGTGTAACACATCACAGGAGTTATTGGCACATAAGTCTAGGATATAACACTAACTGTATTGTGCAGTTGCTCCAGATTTAAGACCTTTTCATGCAGTTGTTACAGGCATATAAAGTTGTACTGGCCCAAACAGAAATCAAGCTTAATGTTTCCAGTGGAAGGCCCACTTGCAGAACACCACCAAGCTCTCATCATTCTATGCTGATCACTGTGACATGCCGTGTGTATGCAGCTGAGGCTGTCAAACATGACTCAGAAGAACCACAGAGCCTCTTTCTCCTCTTGCACTGCTCTGCTCTCTTGAGCTTAGCTCTTACCTCATGTATATTGGTGCAGGTAGTGGAATCATGGTTGTGAGTGCCAGCTGGCCTTGGAGTTGTTCCTAATTTAGGCCAGAGCCAGCAAAGCATTTCTGCATGTGTTAAAATATCCTGCAGGTCAAGAGAAACTTCCTTATGCCCAAGTGCTTTGCTGACCTGTGACTCCATTGTGATCAGAAAGGAGAATTGGGATGCACTCAACCCTATCCTCATTCTTTTTAGACACTTGAATAGGGTCTGCATAATTTGGTTCATGAGAATGGATTTCTGTTTGGAGGGGAAAGAAGAGTATGTGTGTGTGTGTGAGTGCCTGTGCTTGTGTGTGGGAACTGTGCAGGGTTTGGTTTCTCTTGCTTTACAAAAATTGCTTGAGAGTTGCACTCCTATGAATAGAAAGGCGTTTTGCAGCCAGTGTGACACACAGTCATCACCTATCTCTGTTTCTTTCAGCTGAAAGGTGACACCAAAAACAAGTCCTGTTTTCCACTGCAGTTCTGGTGAAACTCTGCTTTTACCCCAGTGAAAGGAGCTGCATGACTGCAGTGAGAGGGCAGGAGGAAGGGTGGGGGAAGGTGCAGAGATCATTGATGGGCATTATACTGGTAATGTGGAAACCCTACAATAACCTTGCTGGGTCTAAGACCCTTTGTAATGTGTATGTACAGCAAATCTAACAGCTTCTCACGTTGGTTGTGTGAGAATAATTAGCCAGCAAATGCTAACTAGAAATTGAAATGGCAGAGGACAATAAAACTGATACCCATGCCAGGACAAAGCAGGGCATTAGAGCTTTAACTTCTTGTGGGGCTGCAACAGACCACTGCTCTGGGATGCCAAGTCTCTCATGCAGTGAGATTGAAGCAGTGACTTGGTGGGTCAAGAGTTAACTTTAGCCAATGAAAAAGCCTGGGGGCCAGATTTTGTCTTGTCTTGCACCTGTAGAGATCCTGGGAGAGGTGAGTAGAGTTGGCGATTTGCCCTCATGTTGATGTTGGTGGAATTTGACTCCCTACCAGTGACAGTGGAGCTGTTGGCTCAGGCAGGGCTTCTCACAGTCACACATCCAACATGCTGTTGTTTGCAGTTGAGGAGATTATTGGTCTTTGCTGAAATAGACAGTCCTGCAAAGATAACACATACTAACAATTGTGCACAACTTGCAAGTGAAGAAGGAATAGGAGTAGCTTAGGCTTTGCTGAATCCCAGGTGAATGGATTCATGTATGATAAAGCAGGAACCACCATGGATTTGAGAATTAGATTTGGCATAAATGGTGTTTCCTGCATTCTCACTGTAAAAAATTAAGCATTTGGTGTGTAACTCAAGTTTTGGCTGCAGCCTCTGTGACAGGAACACTGCAGGTTTAGTTTGCTGGTAAAGCAGGAAGGGAAGGTGAACTTTTCTGCCTTAAACTGAATTTTCTTTGCGAAGGTGGGAGCAGTGAATATGCTGCACTGGCTACAAAAGGCCTTTTGGTTGTACAGAAATGTACCCATTTGCAGTGATCTCAGGCACTGTAACAGCACAGTAGGAGAAAGTAGTTGCTATTTTATCATCTATTGAGCTTGATCCTTACCTGGTATAAATCAAAATAGACTAACTGAAATCAAGGCAGTAGCATTGGTGTCCATCAGCTGAGAAATGTCTGAAAATAAAGGAAGGGTCAAAGTGGCTCAAATGGGCCTGTTGTTTCAATGTTTGTTTTGGCATTCTTGTATATGCCAATTGTGATTAGAGTAGTTACACTGCTAAGAAATGTTCTCATGTGGGAATGATTCCCATGTATTTTCCAGTATATAGCATCATTTGACACTTGCAAAAAAAAAGTGAATATCTAATTCTTCCCAAAATCCTAGAGGAAAATGTGGATTCAGGAGACCTTGGTCTCACACTTAGTACAGATGTGCCATGGCACAAGGTGCGAAGCAGTGGGGAGGGAAATTCAGTGTGTTTAAACCTGATACAGAACCACATTGATCAAAGCATATTTATGGCCATTTTTCAAGCTCAGTGCATGTGTTGCCATCTGTGGGAGTAGCCTGCAGAGCAGACGGTCCTAAATAGAAAAAGAAAAAAAAAAGGAAAAAGAATCAGCTTCTCATGTGAAAGAGCAAGCATAACAATGAATGACATTATTTCATGAACTGTACCAGTTCAAATGCATGTGCACCTGGTGCTCCTAATGCTTTTTAGTCCTGTTGGTCTTCAGACAACATGATCAGTAATACACTTTCTTTAATCACTTGCTGGTTTTATTGTTGTTACTTTGGGTTTTTTTGTGGTTTGTTTGTTTTTTTGGTTTTTTTTTAAAGAAACATTTCACTGAGAAAACAGCCCTACTTCTGTAAATATAGAGTTTAATTTGGAGGAGACAGCACACTTCTGGATGTTACTGCTGGACAGTTATTTATTAAAAGGGGCTCAAGGTGAATTAATAGAGGTGGCTCAGGATCCATGCATGCAAGTGTGATAATGCAGTATAGCATTTTCAGTTCTCTGTAGTTTTGGGGCGAGGGGAATTTTTGGGTCATCCTAGTTTTTTTAGAAGTTTGTTACTGATATACCTTTGAATAATGCAATAGCGATTCCTAGCATATAACATTGCTTGAACAAATGTGTAGATTACAATAGATTTTTTTATTTGGGAGATGAGGAGAAGGGTTGTGAGGGCTAAATGTTTTAGGAAATGTTTTAGTTTTTATGGGGGGAAATGTACTGTACTCAATTTTTTAATTTTTCTTTTGTTTAGGAAGATGTAGTGTTTTCAGAAACAGTGGGGATGTGGGCTGATCCACAGCTGGGACATGGAGATGTGGGACAGAGGAAGCAGTAAGATTTTTGAGGGATAAAGAAGCTTTACATGGGGGTGTGGGTTTGTTGTTACTGGTACATGTGGTACAAATTTCTGTAACTTACATGCTGCTTCCATGTTATAGTCATGTAACTTCATGCATTTTAGGCACGTGTGCTGTTTTTCTGAGAAAACCTTGCAAATGTATTGCCTGCATGCAAATGTGGGAGATGTAGCCAAAATCTTGTAATCCAACATAATGTAGTCTTAATGGCTTCAGAATCAACAATAAAAGTGCTTACTGGTTAAACACTATAAAGAATTTTATTGCAGGGTCATTTTAAGAGGTGATAAGCTTCTCTGTATTTTCTTTCTAATCAACTCAGCCACCTAATGGTCAGGAGAAGAATGTGGAGTTGGGCTGTCAGAATTACCACCCTTGACTTGCTACTAACTTCATTAGAGACAAGAGTATGTTCTGTGCCTCAGTTTCATGTCTCTAGGCTGAGAATTTCAATCTTTGTCTAATTCAAAGGTAAGCCATTGTATTTTGAAACCAGGTGGAAATGCTGAGTAAATTGAACTGGACTCAGGGTTCAGACAATTATTAACACATGGGGCAGAGCCTGAAATAATTGCTGCTATCTTAAAGAGAAATCATAGAACACACAGACATAAAGTAAAATCCATGCAAAAAAAAAAAAAAAAGCCAGAGCTCAAGACTTTAACAAAGAGAAAATCCATGGGAAATCCTACACTTCTGAAAACCCTGGAGTCACCAGGCTTCAGACAGAACTACAGATTTTCAGTCCCTCCCTGCTTCTAATGTTTCCTCTGTATCTGTTCCAGCCCCATTGAGGACTGGGGGTGGAGGGCTGGTGGACATAAGGCAGGCAAGAAATTCAACAGGGGTAGGCCACAAAAATCTCCAACCAAGCAGGCTGCAATTATGGGTAGTCAAGGCTGCTGCAAAGCTGCTGAGCTGTGGTCTGCACTCAGTGTGCCCACCATGGCAGCCACAGCCCTGTGTGCAAGGGGGAAGGAAGCTGGTCTTTGCACACACATAATCCCCTGAGCCTCATCTGCAGAAAACACTGGGCGCCCAGTTTTGGGGCTCTGGTCTATGTGAACTCATTGCAGCAAAGCAGGTGGGAGCTGCCTGGTGCCCTCTGGGCAGCTCATACAGGCTGTGCTGCTAATGGGAATTGAAATCCTCAGCCTGGAGCTGAGCTGTTCCCTCATGGAGGCAGGGGCTCTGACAAAGAGCCTGCCTTGCTCTCACTCTGCACCCCAAGCTGGCAAGACAATAGTCACCCAGTATGGTTTTGTGGCCTTCGCTCTGTTTTGTTCTTCCATCTGCTTCTTACTCAAAAAGCAGGCCTGGGCTCTTGGAAGAGATCAGATAAACATAAGTGCTCCTGCAGCCAAGGCTCTGGGCATTTTTATTCTGCATTAACAAAAATCCTACATTGGCTGCAGATGTGGCTGCTTAGGTTTATGCGTGCCTGAGACAACAAAATTCAGATTCGACCTGAACTTTCCCAGAGACTGGGAATGTGCAGATCCAGGTCTTTGGTTATAGAATTTTTTATAAATAGCCTCTAGTGCTGATTTAGAATCTTTCATCAAATGTCCTTCACAGTCTCAGGACTGGCATTTATATGTTCACATACACCAACCTCTGCCCTATCTGTCTGCATGAAAGTCAGCAACAAGAATTTTTTTGGCTTCAGCAACCTGAGCCAGGAATGGAAAAAATGCTCTTTTCCCCTCTCCTCTCATTCCTTGAAAAACCACAGGCAGAGCATGTTACCCATGCTGGAAGCTGTCTGGTCTTTGCTCTGTGAATATGCTTTGCCCTTTGGGATGGGACTCATCTCAAGTTTCATCTGTTTCTGTGACAAATTTCCCCTTTTCCTGCACATCAGAGGATGGACCTTCCTTTTCACTGCACAGGAGATTCCTGGCCAGGTAACATCACTGATTTCTGACTGCAGCTCAGACTGTGAGTTATGTATGATATGAAAAAGTTCTTCAAAAGAAAGCT